>NC_092254.1:17756267-17765653 GCF_036320965.1 Panulirus ornatus
ACCGCCATCAGATCCTCGTATTCAAGCCATCAGACATTCGAATTCAATTCCAACAGAACTCTCCGCTTTTAAGCCCATCAGGCCCTCGCCTTGAATCCTTCATGCCCATCATAACCTCTTCTTCAAGAACAATTAGACCCTCCATTTAAGGCCCATAACCACGCTTTCAAACTCATTACACACCTCCCCTTCAGGCCCATCAGACCTCGCCTTCAAGCCCAATCAGACGCTCCGCCTTTAGGCCACTAGACCCTAGCCATAATAGCACCGATGACCCTTCCTTCATTCCTCATCAGACATTCGCCTTCAAGCCCATCAGACCCTCGCCTTCAAGCCATTCAGATATTCGAATTCAAACAAATTTTCCCTCATAACCTTCGCTTTCAAGCCCATCAGGCTTACGCCTTTCAGCAGAATCAGACATAGGCTTTCAAGTGCTTCAGTCACTCGACATTCAAGCCCATCAGACCACTCACTTTCATACCTATCTGACCATCGATTTCAAGAACAACAGACATTTGTTTTCAAGGACCATCACCACCTTCACCATCAAGCCATCAAACCAACGCTTTCAAATCATCAGACAACCGTAGCCCTCTTGCCTATCAGACCCTCGACTTTACATCCATCATACTTCGCCTTAAATCCAATCAGGACCCTCGACTTCAAGCCCATCAGACAATAATCCTACAACTCGTTCAGACCCTCGCCATCTAACTCATCTGACCTCATTAGACCCTGACTTTATAAACCCATCAGACCTTGCCTTCAATCCATCAGGACCTTCGCATTAAGACCATCAAGCCCTTGTCTTCATGGCACATTAATCGTTAGCTTTCAAGATCAAGCCTGCCCTATAAGCCCATCAGATCCTCAACTTCAATAACCCAGGACACTCTTCGCCTTCATGCCCCATCAAACCCTAGTCTTCAAGCCTCATGAGGACCCCATTACCTTTACACCGATCAGACCATCACCTTCAAGCCCAAGTGAACCCGGCCCTTAAGCCAGCTGCAATCGCCTAAAGACCACGGATTTCGCCTTCAAGTCCATCAGGACTCACACATTAAGAAAAATCACACCCTCGCTTCAACCCATCAAGTCCCTCGTATTCAAGCCCAACAGACATTCGAATTCAACTCCAAAGACTCTCGCTTTTAAGCCTATCATGCCCTGCTTGAAACCTTCATGACCATCACACCCTCTTCTTCAAGCACATCAGACCCTCGCACTTCTGCCCATCAGTCCCACGCTTTCAAAACTAATTAGACATCTCCCCTTCAGGCCCATCGGAGATCGCCTTTAGGCCCATTAGGACCCTAAGCCTTAAAGCACCGATAACCCTTCCTTCATATCTACAGACCCTCGGCCTTCAAGCCATCACACCTCGCCTTCAACCCATCAGATCCTCGTTTTCAAGCCATCAGACATTCGAATTCAATTCCAACAGCTCTCGCCTTTTAAGCATCAGGGCCCTCGCCTTGAAGCCTTCATGTCCATCATACCCTCTCTTAAAGAACATCGACCCTCACTTTAGGCACATCTGACCCACTCTTTCAAACTCATTACACACCTCCCCTTCAGGCCCATCAACCCTCGCCTTCAAGCTCATCAGACGCTCGCCTTTAGGCCCATTGACCCTAGCCTAAAGCACGATGACCCTTCCTTCATTCATCATCGACCTTCGCCTTTCAAGCACTCAGACCCTCGCCTTCAAGCCCATCAGATATTCGAATTCAATTCCTCAGACCTTCGCTTTCAAAAGCCCATTCAGGCCTACCCCTTTCAGCACGATTCAGACATAGGCTTTCATGTGCATCAGTCACTCGACACTTCAAGCCCATAGGACCCTCACTTTCATACTCTATCAGACCATCTCGATTTCAAGAGAAACAACAGACATTTGTTTTCCAGAAAATCCACACCTTCACCATTCAAAGCCAATCAAAACAACGCTTGCAAACTCATCAGACACCGTGCCCTCCCTCTTGCCTATCAGCCCTCGCCTTTACATCCATATACCTGCTCGCGCTAAAATCCTAATCAGACCTGTCGATTCAAAGCCCATCAGTAACAATGTCATCTACTACAAACTCGTCAGCCTTCGCCAATCTAAGCCATCTGACCCACTATTAGGACCTATATGCCTTAAACCGCGCCCACCACCCACCATAAGCACCCCTTGCCTTCCAATCCCATTCAGGTACCTTCGCCACTTCAAGCCATCAGGCCCCGCTCCCTGTCTTCCAAGCCCACTGATCAATCGCTTAGCTTCTCAAGATCAAGCCCTCGCCTCCTTCCAGCCCATTCACTAGTATTCCTCACTACGCTTTAAAACCCAGGACACACTCTGCCCTTACTGCACCATTGTCAAACCACCTGCCATATGTCTTCAAGGCTTCATCTAGACTCTTGTATACATACCCATAGACACCATTCACCCTTCAACGCTCGCGATGTGAGCATACCCCGGTCGGCTAGCTTATGCCCTCATCAGACGTAACATCGCCCCTCTCAAGCATGCACCTGATTCTTCGCCTTCAAGTTGCCATAAGACTCACACATTCAAAGCATTATCACACCTCGCCTTCTTTAAACCCATAGACTCATACCCCTCGTTATATCAAGCCTCATCAAAGACCATTCGAATTCAACACTCTTATATACGACTCTCGCTTTTTAAGACCAATTCCAGGCCTCAGCATCTATTGAAAGCCCGCCTTGTAAAAGGACACATCCACACACTCTTCTTGTCAAAGGCACCATCAGCGCACCTCTCTACTCAGGTCCATCAGCCACATCGCTTTCAAAACTTCTCTAAGAACATATGCCCTTTCTAGGGCCCATCGCAGCGGTCGCCTTTAGTGCTCCCATTGAGACCCTACCTTAAAGCAGAACGATGACCCCTTCCTTTCATTCCTGACTACATACCCTCGCCGCCTTCAAGCCGATCACACCTCGCCTCACCTCTTCAGACTTCCTCGTATTTTTCAAGTGCCCATCGGATCCACCTTTCGAATTCCCTAATTCCAACATGACCTTCGCTTTTAAGCCCAATCACGGGCCCTCGCCTTGAAGCTTCCTCGTGCCCACATACCCGCTTGTCTTTATCTCAGAACATCATACCCGTCACCCATATTAAGGTCCCATCAGCCCCTCAAGCTTTCAAATCTCCATTTACACACCTCCCGCTTTCAGGCTCCCATCGACCCTCGACTTCAAGCCCTCACCAGACGCTCGCTTTAGGCCCACTAGACCCTAGCCTCTCAAGCACCTGGAAGGAACTTCCTTCCTTCCTCTGTCAGTCTCTTCGCCTTCAAGCCCACGTCAGGACCCTCGACCTTCTAATGCCAATCCACGCATTTCGAATTCTCAATTCCTCAGACCTTCGCTTTCAAGCCCACAGGCACCTAACCCTATTAGCATGATCAGATATTGCTCTCTTCAAGTGCATCAGCACCCGACTTCAAGGCCCATCAGACCCTCACTTTCATACCTTAATCAGAACACTCATTTCAGATGAAACAAACAGAACATTTGTTTCAGATCATCTAGACACCATAACATCAAGCCAATTCAAACAATACGCTTTCTGACAACTCATCACTGACACCCGTGCCCTCTTTGCCATATTAGACCTTTCGCCTCTTTACATCCAGTCTAAGTACCTTCTCGCTCTTACAGATCCAATCAGACCCTGTCGTGGACTTCCAAGCCCATCAGACAAATTATCCTACAACGCTCGTTCAGACCCCTTCGCCATCTAACCCATCTGACCCTCTTGAGCTCCCTGGCCTTTTTAAAAACTCATCAGGACCCTTTTGCCTTCCAATTCCAATCAGACCCATTCGCCATTAAGCCCCATCACCGACGCTTGGTTCTTCAAGTACATCAATCGTTAGCTTTCAAGATCAAGCCCTCCGCCTTTAAGCCCATCAGATCCTAACTTCAAAACCATGACCACTCTGCCTTCATGCCATCAAACCTAGTCTTCAAGCTCATCAGACTTTACACCCACAGACCTCACCTTCAAAGCGAATGAGAACCCGGCGGCGCTTAAGCCATCAGGACAATCGCCTAAAGCACACCGGATTCTCGCCTTCAAGTCCATCAGACTCACCACATTTTAAGCAAATCACACCCTCCCTTCAACCCATCAGACCCACGTATTCTAGCCAACAGACATTCGAATCATCTCCAAAAGACTCTCGCTTTTAAGCCATTCAGGTCCTCGCCTTGAGCCTTCATGACCTTCACACCCTCTTCTTCAAGCACATTCAGACCCTCGCTTCATGCCCAGCAGACCCGCGCTTTCAATCTCATTAGGACATCTCCCCTTCAGACCATCAGCCGCTCGCCTTTAGCCCATTAGACCTATCCTTAAAGCACCGATAACCCTTCCTTCATCCTCTTACAGTCCATTCGCCTTAAAGCCCATCACACCTCGCCTTCAACCATCAGATCCTCGTATTCAAGCCCATCAGACATTCGAATTCAATTTACAACAGACTCTCCGCTTTTAAGCCATTCAGGCCCTCCCTTGAAGCCCTCACATTAAGGACAATCAGGACCACGCTTTCAAACTTCATTACACACCTCCCCTTCAGGCCCATCAGACCCTCGCCTTCAAGCCCATTCAAGACGCTCCGCCTTTAGGCACTAGACCCTAGCCCTAAAGCACCGATGGCCGTACCTTCATCCTCATCAGACCTTCTCCTTCAAGCCCATCAGACGCCCTCGCCTTCTCAAGCCATCAGATATTCGAATTCACAGATTCCCTCAGACCTTCGCCTTCAAGCCATTTCAGGCCTACGCCTTTCAGAGGATCAGAACAGGTGGCTTTGCAAGTGCATCAATCACTCGATTGCAAGCCCATCAGACCCTTACTTTTCATACCTATGTCAAGACCGCATCGATTTCAAGAACACCCAGGATATTTTGGTTTTCAAGACCATCACACCGCATTCCGCCATCAAGCCATCAAACCATACGCTTTCAAAATGCATCAGACCCATGCACCTCTTGCCTATAGGGACCACGCCATTTTACATCATTCATACCTTCGCACTTAAAATCAATCTAGACTCTCGACTTCTAGCCCATCAGACAAGGTATCCTACAATCGTCCAGACCCCCCCCCCCCTCCACCCCCCCCCCTTCGCATTACTCTCATCTGGACCTCATTAGACCCTGCCTTAAAAGCCATCAGACAATTGCCTTCATTCCCATCAGATCCTTCGCCATGAAGCCATCAAGCCCTTGTCTGCAAGGACACATTATCGTTAGCTTTCAAGATCAAGCCTCGCCTTAATAGCCCATCAGATCCTTCAACTTCAAAACCCTGGACACTCTCGCCTTCATGCCCATCCAACCCTAGTCTTCATAGCTCATCAGACGCCATACCTTTACACCCATCACACCATTCATCTCAAGGCCCAGAGAGAACGCCGGCCTTAAGCCCATCAGACAATCGCCCTAAAAGCCACCTGATTCTCGCCTTCAAGTCCATGCAGACTCACACATTCAAGCACATCTCACCCTCGCCTTCAACTCCATCAGACCCTAATATTCAAGCCCTACAGGACAGTTCGAATTCAACTTCAAAAGACTCTCGCTTTTAAGCCCCACAGGCCCTCGGCTTGAGCCTTAATGACCATACACCCTCTTCTTCAAGCACATCAGACTTCGCACTCATGCCATCGGACAGACGTTTTCAAAACTCATTCAGACAATCTCACTTCAGGGCCCATCAGACGCTCGCTTTAGGACCAGTAGACCTATCCCTTAAGCTCCGATGACCTTCCTTCATCCTCTACAAGGGACCTCGCTTTAGCCCATCACAACTCGCCTACAACAATCAGATTCCTCGTATTCAAGCCCATCAGACATTCGAATTCAATTCCAACAGACTCTCGTTTTAAAGCCATCAGGCCTCGCCTTGGAAGCCTTCATGGCCATCATACCCTCTTCTTCAAGAACATCTAGACCATCACATTGTAAGGCCCATCAGACCACTCTTTCAAAAACTCATTACACACCTCCCCTTCAGGCCATCAGACCCACGCCTTCAAGGCCCATCAGACGCTCGCCTTTAGGCCCACGAGACCTAGCCCCCAAAGCACGATGGCCCTTCCTTCATCCTCATCGCTGCATTCTCCTTCAGCCCATCAGACCCTCGCTTCAAGCTCCTTCAGATATTCGAATTCAATTCCTCAGGACCTTCGCTTCAAGCCAATCAGGCTTACGCCTTTCAGCAAGATCAGACAAGGCTTTTCAAGTGCATCCGTCACTCGACTCAAGCCCTATCAGACCTTATCTTATACTATCAGACCATCGATTTCAAGAACAACAAGATATTTGTTTTTCAAGACTATCCACCTTTCGCCATCAAGCCAATCTAACACACGCTTTCAAAATCATCAGACACCATGCCTCTTGCCTATCAGACCCTCGCCTTTACCATCATTCTACCTTCGGCCTTAATTCCAATCGACCCTCGACTTCAAGGCCCATCTAGACAATATCCTACAAACTCGTAGACCCTCGCCATTAACTCATCTGACCCTCATTAGGACCCTGGCCTTTATAAAACCCATCAGACCCTTGCCATTCAATCCCAATCAGACCTTCGCCATGAAGCCCATCAAGCCCTTGTCTTCAGCACATCACATCGTTAGCTTTCAAGATCAAGGCCCTGCCTTTAAGCCCATCAGTCCTCAACTGCAAAACCCATGGACACTCTCGCCTTCATGGCCATATCAAACCCTAGTCTTCAAGCTCTCTGACTTTACACCCATCAGACCATCACTTCAAGCGAAGAGAATCCGGGCGCTTATGGCCCATCAGACTATCGCCCTAAAGCACACCGGAATTCTCGCCTTCAAGGTCATCAGACTCACACATTTAAGCAAATCACACCCTCACTGCAAACCCATCAGACCCACGTATTCAAGCCCAACAGACATTCGAATTCAACTCCAAAAGGACTATCGCTTTTTAAGCCATCAGGCCCTCCCTTGAAGCCTTCAGACAATCAATCCTCGTTCTTCAAGCACATCAGACTCCTCGCATTCATGCCCTATCCAGACCCAGCTTTCAACTGCTCTATTAGAAATCTCCCGTCGCTTCAGAGGCCGCGCATCAGACGCTCGCCTTTAGTGCCATTTAGACCTAGCCTGTAAAGTCACCGATAACTCCTTCCTTCCATTTCATCTACAGACCCTCGCCTTTCAAAGCCCATCACACCTCTCGCGGTTCAGCCATCAGCTCCTCGTATTCAAGCCCATCAGAGCTAATTCGAATTGCAATTCACTCAACAGACTCCCGCTGTTCGAGAAGCGCGACTTAGGCCCGTTCGCCTTGAAGCCGTTCATGCTTCCTGTTCATACCCTCTTTCGTTCAAGAACATTCAGAACCTCTCACTGATTAAGGCCCCAAATCACGACACGTGTTTCATAACTTCATTACACACCTCCCTTCTAGGCCCATCAGGACTTCGCTGTTCAAGCCCATCAGTACGGTCGCCTTTAGGCCCTGCACTAGACTAGCCCTAAAGACACCTGTCTAGATGACCACACTTCTTCATGCCACCTCCGTGCGCAGCCTTCTGCCTTTTAAGCCCATTCAGATCCCTCGCCTTCAGCACTAATCAGATATTCGTAATTCAATTCCTTCTAGCTCTTCGTCTGTGTACTCCTCTAGCCGTTAATCAGAGGCCTACGCCTTTTCAGCTCAGATCAGACATAGGCTTATCAAGTGCATCAGTCAGTCCGATCTTTCATGCCATCAGACCCTCTCTTTCATACCTATCAGACCATAGATTTCAAGAACAACAGACATTTGTTTTCAAGACCATCACACCTTCACCCTTCAAGCCAATTCCAAACAACGCTTTCAAACTCATTCAGACACCGTGCCCTCTTGCCTATCAGACCTCATTCTTTACATCCATCAGACCTTCTTCGCCTTAAATCCAATCCGACCCTCGAAAAAAACCTTTTTTTTTTTCCCAAAAAAAAAAAAAGCCCCCCATTTTTCCCAGACAATATCCAACAACTCGTCAGTCCCTCCCCCCCCATCTAACTCATCTGACCCTCATGAGACCCTTGGCCTAAAAAAACCCATCGACCTTGCTTCAATCCCATCAGACCTTATCGCATGAAGCCCGATCAAGGCCCTTGTCTTCAAGCACATCAATCGTAGCTTTCAAGAACAAGCCCGTGCGCCTTTAAGCCATCAGATCCTCAACTTCAAACCCAGGACACTCTCCCTTCATGCCCATCAAACCCTAGTCTTCAAGCTCATCAGAACCCATGCCTTTACACCATCAGATAGACCATCCCCTACAACCCAAGAGAACCCTGCCCTTAAGCCCACAGACAACGCCCTAAAGCACATAATACGATTCTCGCTTCAAGTCCAACAGAAACTCACACATTCAAGCAAATCACACCCTCGCCTTCAACCCATCAGACCCTAATATTACCAAGCCCAACAGACATTCGAATCAAACCTCCAAAAGACTCCTCGCCTTTAAGCCCATCAGCCTAGCCCTTGAAGCCTTTCATGACCATCACACGCCTCTTCTCCAAAGCACATCAGACCCTCGAATTCATGCCCATCAGACCCAGTACGCTTTTCAAACTCATTAGAGCATCTCCCTTCAGCCCATCCGGCGCTCGCCTTTAGGCCCATTAAGACCCTAGCCTAAAGCATCGATGACCCTTCCTTCATCTCTCTAAAACCCTCACCTTCAAGCCCTAATCACACCCTCGCCTTCAACCCATCAGATCCCGTATAGAGCCCCTCAGAATTCGAATTCAATTCCAACAGACCTCTCGCTTTTAACCCATCAGGGACCTCGCTTGAAGCCTTCATGCCCATCATAACCTCTTCTATCATGAACATCACACCCTCACATTAAGGCCCATCATACCCCCCTTTCAAACTCATTACACACCTCCCCTTCAGGCCCATCAACCCTCGCCTTCAAGCCATCAGACGCTCGCCTTTAGGCCCACTGGACCCTAGCCCTAATGGCACCGTATGACCCTTCCTTCATCCTCATCAGACCTTCGCCTTCAAGCCCATTCAGAACTCGCCTTCAAGCCCATCAGATAATTCGAATTCAATTCCCTCAGACCTTCGCTTTCAAAGCCCATCAGGCCTACGCCTATTCAGCAGATCAGGACATAAGGCTTTCAAGTGCATCAGTCACTCGACTTCAAGCCCATCAGACCTCACTTTCATGCCTATAGACCATCGTTTTCCGAGAACAACAGGAATTTGTTTTCAAAAGACCAATCACTCCTTCACCATCAAGCCAATCAAACCAACGCTTTCAAACTCATCAGACCACCGTTGCCCTCTAGCTATCAGACCCTCGC
>NC_092254.1:17765753-17776351 GCF_036320965.1 Panulirus ornatus
CAGAGAAGAGGTAGTAGAAGTTTTGCGAAGATGAAAGCTGGCAAGGCAGTGGTTTTGGATGGTATTGCAGTGGAATTTACTAAAAAGGGATGACTGTGTTGTTGATTGTTTTTAAGATTATGTAGTACATATATGACTCATGGTGAGGTGCCAGAGGATTGGTGGAATGTTTGCATAGTGCCACTGTACAGAGACAAAGGGGATAAAAGTGAGTGCTCAAATACAGAGGTATAAAGTTTGTTGAGTATTGCTGGGAAATTATATGGGAGGGTATTGATTGAAAGGGTGAAGGCATATACAGAGCATCAGATTGGGGAAGAGCAGTGTGGTTTCAGAAGTGGTAAGAGGATGTGTGGATCAGGTATTTACTTTGAAGAATGTATGTGAGAAATACTTAGAAAAACAAATGGATTTGTATGTAGCATTTATGGATCTGGAGAAGACATATGATAGAGCTGATAGAAATGCTCTGTGGGGGGTATTAAGAATATATGGTGTGGGAGGCAAGTTGTTAGAAGCAGTGAAAAGTTTTTATCAAGGATGTAAGGCATGTGTATGTGTTGATAGAGAGGAAAGTGATTGGTTCTCAGTGAATGTTGGTTTGCGGCAGGGGTGCATGATGTCTCCATGGTTTTTAATTTTGTTTATGGATGAGGTTGTTAGGGAGGTAAATGCAAGAGTTTTAGAAAGCGGGATAAGTATGCAGTCTGTTGTGGAGGAGAGAGCTTGTGAAGTGAGTCAGTTGTTGTTCACTGATGATACAGCGCTGGTGGCTGATTCAATGTGAGAAAACTGCAGAAGCTGGTGATTGAGTTTGGTTAAGTTTGTGAAAGAAGAAAGCTGAGAGTAAATGTGAATAAGAGCAAGGTTATTAGGTACAGTAGTGTTGAGGACAAGTCAACTGGGAGGTAAGTTTGAATGGAGAAAATCTGGAGGAAGTGAAGTGTTTTAGATATTTGGAGTGGATTTGGCAGTGGATGGAACCATGGAAGCGGAAGTGAATCATAGGGTTGGGGAGGGGGCGAAAGTTTTGGGAGCATTGAAGAATGTGTGGAAGTTGAGAACGTTATTTTTGGAAAGCAAAAATGGGTATGTTTGAAGGAATAGTGGTTCTAACAATGTTATATGGTTACAAGTCGTGGGCTATAGATAGAGTTGTGCGGAGGAGGTGGATGTGCTAGAAATCAGATGTTTGAGGACAATATGTGGTGTGAGGTGGTTTGATCTAGTAAGTAATGAAAGAATGAAAGGGTAAGAAAGATGTGTGGTAATAACAAGAGTGTGGTTAAGAGAGTAGAAGAGGGTGTTTTGAAATGATTTTGTCACATGGAGAGAATGAGTGAGGAAAGATTGGCAAAGAGGATATATGTGGCAGAGGTGGAGGGAACAAGGAGAAGTGGGAGACCAAATTGGAGGTGGAAAGATGGAGTGAAATAGATTTTGAGTGATCTGGGCCTGAACATAACTGGAGGGTGAAAGGCATGCAAGGAACAGAGTGAATTGTAACGATGTGGTATACCAGGGTCGACGTGCTGTCAACCAGATTGAACCAGGGCATGTGAAGCGTCTGGGGTAAAACATGGAAAGTTTTGTGAGGCCTGGATGTGGAAAGGGAGCTGTTGGTTTGGTGCATTATACATGACAGCTTGAGACGGAGTGTGAAGAAATGTGCCTTTGTTGTCTTTTCGTAGCACTACCTTGCGCACATGCAGGGAGAGTGGGTTTCCATTTCATTATGTGGTGGGGTGGCGACGGGAATGACTAAGGTCAGATAGTATAAATCATGTACATGTATATATATATGTATATGTCTGTGTGTGTATATATATTTGTATACGTCGAGATTATAGGAATATATATGTGCGTGTGCGGACATTTATGTATATACATGTGTATTAGGGTGGGTTGGGCCATTGTTTCCTCTGTTTCCTTGCGCTACCTCACTAACGCAGGAGACAGTGACAGAGTATAATAAAAAAAAAGATGTTTTGGAAGGAGGTAAATAAAGTGCGTAAGACGAGGGAACAAATGGAAACATCAGTGAAGGGGCTAATGGGGAGGTGATTACAAGTAGTAGTGTTGTGAGAAGGAGATGGAGAGAGTATTTTGAAGGTCTGTTGAATGTGTTTGATGATAGAGTGGCAGATATAGGGTGTTTCGGTCAAGGTGGTGTGCAAAGTGAGAGGGTTAAGGAGAATGATTTGGTAAAGAGAGAAGAGGTAGTAAAAGATTTGTGGAAGATGAAGGCCGGCAGGGCAGCGGGTTTGGATGGTATAGCAGTGGAATTTATAAAAAAGGGGTAACTGTGTTGTTGACTGGATGGGAAGGTTATTTAATGTATGTATAACTCATGGTGAGGTGCCTGAGGATTGGCAGAATGCTTGCATAGTTCCATTGTACAAAGACAAAGGGGATAAGAGTGAATGATGAAATTACAGAGTATAAGTTTGTTGAGTATTGCTGGGAAATTATATGGGAGGGTATTGATTGAGAGGGTGAAAGCATGTACAGAGCATCAGATTGGGAAGAGCAGTGTGGTTTCAGAAATGGAAGAGGATGTGTGGATCAGGTGTTTACTTTGAAGAATGTATGTGAGAAATACTTAGAAAAGCAAATGGATTTGTATGTAGAATTTATGGATCTGGAGAAAGCATATGGTAGCGTTGATAGAAATGCTCTGTGTGGGGTATTAAGAATATATGGAGTGGGAGGCATGTGTATGTGTAGGAAGATAGGAAAGTGATTGGTTCTCAGTGAATGTTGGTTTGTGGCATGGGTGTGTGATGTCTCCATGGTTATTTAATTTTTTATGGATCTGGTTGTTAGGGAGGTGAATGCAAGAGTTTTGGAAAGAGGGGCAAGTATGCAGTCTGTTGTGGAGAGAGAGCTTGGGAAGTGAGTCAGTTGTTGTTCGCTGATGATACAGCGCTGGTGGATGATTTGGGTGAGAAACTGTGAAGCTGGTGACTGAGTTTGGTAAAGTGAGTGAAAGAAGAAAACTGAGAGTAAATGTGAATAAGAGTAAGGTTATTAGGTACGGTAGGGTTGAGGGACAAGTCAATCAGGAGGTAAGTTTGAATGGAGAAAAACTGGAGGAAGTGAAGTGTTTTAGATATCTGGGAGTGGATTTGGCAGCTGATGGAACCATGGAAGCGGAAGTCAATCATAGGGTGGGGGAGGGGGCAAAAGTTTTGGGAGGATTGAAGAATGTGTGGAAGTTGAGAACGTTATTTTGGAAAGTAAAAATGGGTATGTTTGGAGGAATAGTGGTTCTAACAATGTTATATGTTTGCGAGGTGTAGGCTATAGATAGATTTGTACGGAGGAGGGTGGATGTGCTAGAAATGAGATGTTTGAGGACAATATGTGGTGTGAGGTGGTTTGATCGAGTAAGTAATGAAAGAATGAAAGGGTAAGAGAGATATGTGGTAATAAAAAGAGTGTGGTTGAGAGAGCAGAAGAGGGTGTTTTGAAATGATTATGTCACATGGAGAGAATGAGTGAGGAGAGATTGGCAAAGAGGATATATGTGTCCGAGGTGGAGGGAACGAGAAGTGGGAGACCAAATTGTAGGTGGAAAGATGGAGTGCAAAAGATTTTGAGTGATTGGGGCTAGAACATGCAGGAGGGTGAAAGGCGTGCAAGGAATAGAGTGAATTGGAATGATTTGGTATACCGAGGTTGACGTGCTGTCAATGGATTGAACCAGGGCATGTGAAGCATCTGGGGTAAACCATGGAAAGTTTTGCGAGGCCTGGATGTGGAAAGGGAGCTGTTGGTTTGGTGCATTATACATGACAGCTTGAGACGGAGTGTGAAGAAATGTGGCCTTTGTTGTCTTTTCATAGCACTACCTCGCGCACATGCGGGGGTAGGGGGTTTCCACTTCATTATGTGGCTGGATGGCGACAGGAATGACTAAGGTCAGATAGTATGAATTATGTACATGTGTATATATGTATATGTCTGTGTGTGTATATATATTTGTATACGTCGAGATGTATAGGAATATGTATGTGCGTGTGTGGACGATTTTGTATATACATGTGTATTTGGGTGGGTCAGGCTATTCTTTCATCTGTATCCTTGCGCTACCTCGCTAACACGAGAGACAGTGACAGAGCATAATAAAAAAAAAAAGATGTTTTGGAAGGAGGTAAATAAAGTGCGAAAGATAAGGGAAGAAATGGGAACATCAGTGAAGGGGGCTAATGGGGAGGTGATGACAAGTAGTGGTGATGTGAGAAGAAGATGGAGTGAGTATTTTGAAGGTTTGTTGAATGTGTTTGATAATAGAGTGGCAGATATAGGGTGTTTTGGTCAAGGTGGTGTGCAAAGTGAGAGGGTTAAGGAGAATGATTTGGTAAACAGAGAAGAGGTAGTAGAAGTTTTGCGGAAGATGAAAGCTGGCAAGGCAGTGGTTTTGGATGGTATTGCAGTGGAATTTACTAAAAAAGGGGTGACTGTGTTGTTGATTGGTTTTTAAGATTATGTAATACATATATGACTCATGGTGAGGTGCCAGAGGATTGGTGGAATGTTTGCATAGTGCCACTGTACAGAGACAAAGGGGATAAAAGTGAGTGCTCAAATTACAGAGGTATAAGTTTGTTGAGTATTGCTGGGAAATTATATGGGAGGGTATTGATTGAAAGGGTGAAGGCATATACAGAGCATCAGATTGGGGAAGAGCAGTGTGGTTTCAGAAGTGGTAGAGGATGTGTGGATCAGGTATTTACTTTGAAGAATGTATGTGAGAAATACTTAGAAAAACAAATGGATTTGTATGTAGCATTTATGGATCTGGAGAAGACATATGATAGAGCTGATAGAAATGCTCTGTGGGGGGGTATTAAGAATATATGGTGTGGGAGGCAAGTTGTTAGAAGCAGTGAAAAGTTTTTATCAAGGATGTAAGGCATGTGTATGTGTTGATAGAGAGGAAAGTGATTGGTTCTCAGTGAATGTTGGTTTGCGGCAGGGGTGCATGATGTCTCCATGGTTGTTTAATTTGTTTATTGATGAGGTTGTTAGGGAGGTAAATGCAAGAGTTTTAGAAAGCGGGATAAGTATGCAGTCTGTTGTGGAGGAGAGAGCTTGTGAAGTGAGTCAGTTGTTGTTCACTGATGATACAGCGCTGGTGGCTGATTCATGTGAGAAACTGCAGAAGCTGGTGATTGAGTTTGGTTAAGTTTGTGAAAGAAGAAAGCTGAGAGTAATGTGAATAAGAGCAAGGTTATTAGGTACAGTAGTGTTGAGGGACAAGTCAATTGGGAGGTAAGTTTGAATGGAGAAAATCTGGAGGAAGTGAAGTGTTTTAGATATTTGGGAGTGGATTTGGCAGTGGATGGAACCATGGAAGCGGAAGTGAATCATAGGGTGGGGGAGGGGGCGAAAGGTTCTGGGAGCGTTGAAGAATGTGTGGAAGTCTGAGAACGTTATTTTGGAAAGCAAAAATGGGTATGTTTGAAGGAATAGTGGTTCTAACAATGTTATATGGTTACAAGTCGTGGCTATAGATAGAGTTGTGCGGAGGAGGGTGGATGTGCTAGAAATCAGATGTTTGAGGACAATATGTGGTGTGAGGTGGTTTGATCTAGTAAGTAATGAAAGAATGAAAGGGTAAGAAAGATGTGTGGTAATAACAAGAGTGTGGTTAAGAGAGTAGAAGAGGGTGTTTTGAAATGATTTTGTCACATGGAGAGAATGAGTGAGGAAAGATTGGCAAAGAGGATATATGTGGCAGAGGTGGAGGGAACAAGGAGATGTGGGAGACCAAATTGGAGGTGGAAAGATGGAGTGAAATAGATTTTGAGTGATCTGGGCCTGAACATACTGGAGGGTGAAAGGCATGCAAGGAACAGAGTGAATTGTAACGATGTGGTATACCAGGGTCGACGTGCTGTCAACAGATTGAACAGGGCATGTGAAGCGTCTGGGGTAAAACATGGAAAGTTTTGTGAGGCCTGGATGTGGAAAGGGAGCTGTTGGTTTTGGTGCATTATACATGACAGCTTGAGACGGAGTGTGAAGAAATGTGGCCTTTGTTGTCTTTTCGTAGCACTACCTTGCACACATGCAGGGAGAGTGGGTTTCCATTTCATTATGTGGTGGGGTGGCGACGGGAATGACTAAGGTCAGATAGTATAAATCATGTACATGTATATATATGTATATGTCTGTGTGTGTATATATATTTGTATACGTCGAGATGTATAGGAAATATATATGTGCGTGTGTGGACATTTATGTATATACATGTGTATTAGGGTGGGTTGGGCCATTGTTTCCTCTGTTTCCTTGCGCTACCTCACTAACGCAGGAGACAGTGACAGAGTATAATAAAAAAAAAGATGTTTTGGAAGGAGGTAAATAAAGTGCGTAAGACGAGGGAACAAATGGAAACATCAGTGAAGGGGGCTAATGGGGAGGTGATTACAAGTAGTGGTGTTGTGAGAAGGAGATGGAGAGAGTATTTTGAAGGTCTGTTGAATGTGTTTGATGATAGAGTGGCAGATATAGGGTGTTTCGGTCAAGGTGGTGTGCAAAGTGAGAGGGTTAAGGAGAATGATTTGGTAAAACAGAAGAGGTAGTAAAAGATTTGTGGAAGATGAAGGCCGGCAGGCAGGCAGCGAGTTTGGATGGTATAGCAGTGGAATTTATAAAAAAGGGGTAACTGTGTTGTTGACTGGATGGGAAGGTTATTTAATGTATGTATAACTCATGGTGAGGTGCCTGAGGATTGGCAGAATGCTTGCATAGTTCCATTGTACAAAGACAAAGGGGATAAGAGTGAATGATGAAATTACAGAGTATAAGTTTGTTGAGTATTGCTGGGAAATTATATGGGAGGGTATTGATTGAGAGGGTGAAAGCATGTACAGAGCATCAGATTGGGGAAGAGCAGTGTGGTTCAGAAATGGAAGAGGATGTGTGGATCAGGTGTTTACTTTGAAGAATGTATGTGAGAAATACTTAGAAAAGCAAATGGATTTGTATGTAGAATTTATGGATCTGGAGAAAGCATATGGTAGCGTTGATAGAAATGCTCTGTGTGGGGTATTAAGAATATATGGAGTGGGAGGCATGTGTATGTGTAGGAAGATAGGAAAGTGATTGGTTCTCAGTGAATGTTGGTTTGTGGCATGGGTGTGTGATGTCTCCATGGTTTTTAATTTTTTATGGATCTGGTTGTTAGGGAGGTGAATGCAAGAGTTTTGGAAAGAGGGGCAAGTATGCAGTCTGTTGTGGAGAGAGAGCTTGGGAAGTGAGTCAGTTGTTGTTCGCTGATGATACAGCGCTGGTGGATGATTTGGGTGAGAAACTGTGAAGCTGGTGACTGAGTTTGGTAAAGTGAGTGAAAGAAGAAAACTGAGAGTAAATGTGAATAAGAGTAAGGTTATTAGGTACGGTAGGGTTGAGGGACAAGTCAATCAGGAGGTAAGTTTGAATGGAGAAAAACTGGAGGAAGTGAAGTGTTTTAGATATCTGGGAGTGGATTTGGCAGCTGATGGAACCATGGAAGCGGAAGTCAATCATAGGGTGGGGGAGGGGCAAAAGTTTTGGGATGATTGAAGAATGTGTGGAAGTTGAGAACGTTATTTTGGAAAGTAAAAATGGGTATGTTTGGAGGAATAGTGGTTCTAAAATGTTATATGTTTGCGAGGTGTAGGCTATAGATAGATTTGTACGGAGGAGGGTGGATGTGCTAGAAATGAGATGTTTGAGGACAATATGTGGTGTGAGGTGGTTTGATCGAGTAAGTAATGAAAGAATGAAAGGGTAAGAGAGATATGTGGTAATAAAAAGAGTGTGGTTGAGAGAGCAGAAGAGGGTGTTTTGAAATGATTATGTCACATGGAGAGAATGAGTGAGGAAAGATTGGCAAAGAGGATATATGTGTCGAGGTGGAGGGAACGAGAAGTGGGAGACCAAAATGTAGGTGGAAAGATGGAGTGCAAAAGATTTTGAGTGATTGGGGCTAGAACATGCAGGAGGGTGAAAGGCGTGCAAGGAATAGAGTGAATTGGAATGATTTGGTATACCGAGGTTGACGTGCTGTCAATGGATTGAACCAGGGCATGTGAAGCATCTGGGGTAAACCATGGAAAGTTTTGTGAGGCCTGGATGTGGAAAGGGAGCTGTTGGTTTGGTGCATTATACATGACAGCTTGAGACGGAGTGTGAAGAAATGTGGCTTTGTTGTCTTTTCATAGCACTACCTCGTGCACATGCGGGGGTAGGGGGTTTTCATTTCATTATGTGGCTGGATGGCGACAGGAATGACTAAGGTCAGATAGTATGAATTATGTACATGTGTATATATGTATATGTCTGTGTGTGTATATATATTTGTATACGTCGAGATGTATAGGAATATATATGTGCGTGTGTGGACGATTTTGTATATACATGTGTATTTGGGTGGGTCAGGCTATTCTTTCATCTGTATTCTTGCGCTACCTCGCTAACACGAGAGACAGTGACAGAGCATAATAAAAAAAAAAAGATGTTTTGGAAGGAGGTAAATAAAGTGCGAAAGACAAGGGAAGAAATGGGAACATCAGTGAAGGGGCTAATGGGGAGGTGATGACAAGTAGTGGTGATGTGAGAAGAAGATGGAGTGAGTATTTTGAAGGTTTGTTGAATGTGTTTGATAATAGAGTGGCAGATATAGGGTGTTTTGGTCAAGGTGGTGTGCAAAGTGAGAGGGTTAAGGAGAATGATTTGGTAAACAGAGAAGAGGTAGTAGAAGTTTTGCAGAAGATGAAAGCTGGCAAGGCAGTGGTTTTGGATGGTATTGCAGTGGAATTTACTAAAAAAGGGGTGACTGTGTTGTTGATTGGTTTTTAAGATTATGTAATACATATATGACTCATGGTGAGGTGCCAGAGGATTGGTGGAATGTTTGCATAGTGCCACTGTACAGAGACAAAGGGGATAAAAGTGAGTGCTCAAATTACAGAGGTATAAGTTTGTTGAGTATTGCTGGGAAATTATATGGGAGGGTATTGATTGAAAGGGTGAAGGCATATACAGAGCATCAGATTGGGGAAGAGCAGTGTGGTGTCAGAAGTGGTAGAGGATGTGTGGATCAGGTATTTACTTTGAAGAATGTATGTGAGAAATACTTAGAAAAAACAAATGGATTTGTATGTAGCATTTATGGATCTGGAGAAGACATATGATAGAGCTGATAGAAATGCTCTGTGGGGGGGTATTAAGAATATATGGTGTGGGAGGCAAGTTGTTAGAAGCAGTGAAAAGTTTTTATCAAGGATGTAAGGCATGTGTATGTGTTGATAGAGAGGAAAGTGATTGGTTCTCAGTGAATGTTGGTTTGCGGCAGGGGTGCATGATGTCTCCATGGTTGTTTAATTTGTTTATGGATGAGGTTGTTAGGGAGGTAAATGCAAGAGTTTTAGAAAGCGGGATAAGTATGCAGTCTGTTGTGGAGGAGAGAGCTTGTGAAGTGAGTCAGTTGTTGTTCACTATGATACAGCGCTGGTGGCTGATTCATGTGAGAAACTGCAGAAGCTGGTGATTGAGTTTGGTTAAGTTTGTGCAAGAAGAAAGCTGAGAGTAAATGTGAATAAGAGCAAGGTTATTAGGTACAGTAGTGTTGAGGGACAAGTCAATTGGGAGGTAAGTTTGAATGGAGAAATCTGGAGGAAGTGAAGTGTTTTAGATATTTGGGAGTGGATTTGGCAGTGGATGGAACCATGGAAGCGGAAGTGAATCATAGGGTTGGGGAGGGGGCGAAAGGTCTGTGAGCATTGAAGAATGTGTGGAAGTTGAGAACGTTATCTCCGAAAGCAAAGATGGGTATATTTGAAGGAATAGTGGTTCCAAGAATGTTATATGGTTGCGGGGTGTTGCCTGCAGATAGAGTTGTGCGGAGGAGGGTGGATGTGCTGGAAATGAGATGTATGAGGTCAATATGTGGTGTGAGGTGGTTTGATCGAGTAAGTAATAATAGGGTAAGAGAGATGTGTGGTAATAAAAAGAGTGTGGTTGAGAGAGCAGAAGAGGGTGTTTTGAAATGGTTTGGTCACATGGAGAGAATGAGTGAGGAAAGATTGACCAAGAGGATATATGTGTCAGAGGTGGAGGGAATGAGGAGAAGTGGGAGACCAAACTGGAGGTGGAAAGATGGAGTGAAAAAGATTTTGAGTGATCAGGGCCTGAACATGCAGGTGGGTGAAAGTCTTGCAAGGAATAGAGTGAATTGGAACGATGTGGTACACCGTGGTCGACGTGCTGTCAATGGACTGAACCAGGGCATATGATGCGCCTGGGGTAAACCATGGAAAGTTGTGTGGGGCCTGGATGTGGAAAGGGAACTGTGGTTTCGGGGCATTATACATGACAGCTAGAGACTGAGTGTGAATGAATGTAGCCTTTGTTGTCTTTTCCTAGCGCTACCTCGCGCACATGCTGGGGGAGGGGATTTTCATTTTATGTGTGGCGGGGTGGCGAAGGGAATGAATAGGGGATAGGGGAGAGAGAATACTTCCAACGCATTCCTCACGTGTCGTAGAAGGCGACTAAAGAGGACAGGAGTGGGGGGCGAGAAACCCTTCCATCCTTGTAGTTCA
>NC_092254.1:17776451-17805378 GCF_036320965.1 Panulirus ornatus
CACAGATATCGAGGTGCACACGGGGAATCACACTGAGGAGGCCACATAGAAAAGGTCAATTCGAGGAGTGCACAATGGAAGTAGTGCCCACTGGGAGGAGTGCACATGAAGATGCAACTTGGTGGGTGCATAGGGAGATGTGCCACACCAGTATAGGGCCCACTGGGGGAGTGACCCACTGAAAGCAGTGCCACAAGGAGGAAAGTCACACCGAAATAGTGCACATTGAAGAATGCCATATGAGAATGTACAACACGGGGATTGTCACACCACGATAGTGCCACACTGGAGGAATGCCACATGGAGGACGCTACACTTTTGGGAGTGCCGAACTGGGAGAAGTGCCACACTAGGAGGAGTTCCAGAAAGAAAAGAGTTCGGCACTAGGTGGAGTGCCACACTAGAAGTAGTGCACACTAGGAGGAGTGCCACCAGGGAAGATTGTCAAACTGGGAGGAGTCCCAAACTGAGAGGACGCACAAAGGGTGGAGCGCCACACTGGGAGAAGCGCTTCACTGGGAATAGTCCTCTACTAGAAGTGCCTAACTAGGAAGAGTGCCACACTGGGAGTAGGACCACACAAACTCGAGTGCCACACTGGGAGTAGTGCCACACTAACTCGAGTGCCACACTGGGAGGAGTGCCATAGAGAGAGAAGTGCCACACTAAGAGAAGTGCCACACTGAGATGAGTGCCACACTGTGAGGAGTGTCAAACTGGCAGGAATGCCACACTAGGAGTGCCTATTGGAGGAATGCCACACTGGAGGAATGCCACACTAGGAACAGTGCCACACTGGGAGGAGTACCACACTGGGAGTAGTTCCACACTAGAAGGATTGCCACATTAGGAGGAGTTCCACACATGGAGAAGTGCACACTGGTAGGAGTGCCACACTGAGAGGAATGCCACACTGGGAGGAATGTCACATCGGGAAATGTGCCACAATGGGAGGAATGCCACATATGGGGGAGTGCCACACTTTCAGGAGTGCCACGCAGGTAGTGACACACTAGGAGGAGTTCCATAAAGGGAGTATCGACACACTATGCAGAGTTCCATAAAGGGAGGAGTGCTACAGTAGGTAGAGTGCCACACTGGCAGTTTTGCCACACCGGCAGGATTCCCATACAGGGAAAAGTGCTACACTAGGAGGAATGCCACACTGGAGAAGTGCCACCCTAATAGGAGTGCCACACTGGGAGTAGTGCCACACTGGAAGGAGTGCCATACTGGGAGTAGTGTTACACTGGGAGGAGTTCCATCACTGGGAATAGTGCCACACTAGGAGTAATGCTACATTGGAAGAAGTGGCACACTCAGAGGAGTGCGACACTGGGAGCAGTGCCACACTGGGAGGAGTGCCACACTAGAAGGAGGGCCATATCGAGAGGAGTGCCACACTGGGAGGAATGCCACACTGGAGGAGTGCCACACTAGAAGAAGTGTCACATTCAGAGGAGTGCCACAATGGAAGTAGTGCCACACTGGGAGGAGTGCCACACTGGAAGGAGTGCCACACTTGGTGGAGTGCCATACTGGGAGATGTGCCACACCAGGTAGTAGGGCCACACTGGGAGGAGTGACCCACTGAAAGCAGTGCCACAAGGAGGAAAGTCACACCGAGAATAGTGCCACATTGAGAGGAATGCCATACTGAGAATGATACAACACGGGGGATTGTCACACCACGAATAGTGCCACACTGGGAGGAATGCCACACTGGGAGGACTGCTACACTTTTGGGAGTGCCGAACTGGGAGAAGTGCCACACTAGGAGGAGTTCCAGAAAGAAAAGAGTTCGGCACTAGGTGGAGTGCCACACTAGAAGTAGTGTCACACTAGGAGGAGTGCCACACAGGGAAGATTGTCAAACTGGGAGGAGTCCCAAACTGAGAGGACCGCCACAAAGGGTGGAGCGCCACACTGGGAGAAGCGCTTCACTGGGAATAGTCCTCTACTAGAAGTGCCACACTGGGAAGAGTGCCACACTGGGAGTAGTACAACACTTGTAGGAGTGCCACACTGGGAGTAGTGCCACATTAACTCGAGTGCCACACTGGGAGGAGTGCCATACAGGGAGAAGTGCCACACTAAGAGAAGTGCCACACTGTGAGGAGTGTCAAACTGGCAGGAATGCCACACTAGGAGTGCCTATTGAGAGGAGTGCCGCACTTGGAGGAATGCCACACTGGAGGAGTGCCACACTAGGAACAGTGCCACACTGGGAGGAGTACCACACTGGAAGTAGTTCCACACTAGAAGGATTGCCACATTAGGAGTTCCACACATGGAGAAGTGCACACTGGGAGGAGTGCCACACTGAGAGGAGTGCCACACTGGGAGGAATGTCACACCGTGAAATGTGCAACACTGGGAGGAATGCCACAAATGGGGGGAGTGCCACACTATCAAGAGTGCCACGCGGGGAGTGACACACTAGGAGGAGTTCCATAAAGGGAGGAGTGACACACTATGAGGAGTTCCATAAAGGGAGGAGTGCTACAGTAGGTGGAGTGCCACACTGGCAGTTGTGCCAAACCGGCAGGATTCCCATACAGGGAAAGTGCTACACTAGGAGGAATGCCACACTGGAGAAGTGCCACCCTAATAGGAGTGCCACACTGGGAGTAGTGCCACACTGAAAGGAGTGCCATACTGGGAGTAGTGTTACACTGGGAGGAGTTCCATCACTGGGAATAGTGCCACACTAGGAGTAATGCTACATTGGAAGAAGTGGCACACTCAGAGGATTGCGACACTGGGAGCAGTGCCACACTGGGAGGAGTGCCACACTGGGAGGAATGCCACACTGGAGGAGTGCCACACTAGAAGAAGTGTCACATTCAGAGGAGTGCCACAATGGAAGTAGTGCCACACTGGGAGGAGTGCCACACTGGAAGGAGTGCCACACTTGGTGGAGTGCCATACTGGGAGATGTGCCACACCAGGTAGTAGGGCCACACTGGGAGGAGTGACCCACTGAAAGCAGTGCCACAAGGAGGAAAGTCACACCGAGAATAGTGCCACATTGAGAGGAATGCCATACTGAGAATGATACAACACGGGGGATTGTCACACCACGAATAGTGCCACACTGGGAGGAATGCCACACTGGGAGGACTGCTACACTTTTGGGAGTGCCGAACTGGGAGAAGTGCCACACTAGGAGGAGTTCCAGAAAGAAAAGAGTTCGGCACTAGGTGGAGTGCCACACTAGAAGTAGTGTCACACTAGGAGGAGTGCCACACAGGGAAGATTGTCAAACTGGGAGGAGTCCCAAACTGAGAGGACCGCCACAAAGGGTGGAGCG
Organism: Panulirus ornatus; assembly: GCF_036320965.1. Lineage (NCBI taxonomy): Eukaryota > Metazoa > Arthropoda > Malacostraca > Decapoda > Palinuridae > Panulirus > Panulirus ornatus. The sequence continues at coordinate 17,779,765 of NC_092254.1, forward strand.
CCACACTGGGAGAAGCGCTTCACTGGGAATAGTCCTCTACTAGAAGTGCCACACTGGAAGAGTGCCACACTGGGAGTAGTACAACACTTGTAGGAGTGCCACACTGGGAGTAGTGCCACATTAACTCGAGTGCCACACTGGGAGGAGTGCCATACAGGGAGAAGTGCCACACTAAGAGAAGTGCCACACTGTGAGGAGTGTCAAACTGGCAGGAATGCCACACTAGGAGTGCCTATTGAGAGGAGTGCCGCACTTGGAGGAATGCCACACTGGAGGAGTGCCACACTAGGAACAGTGCCACACTGGGAGGAGTACCACACTGGAAGTAGTTACACACTAGAAGGATTGCCACATTAGGAGTTCCACACATGGAGTAGTGCACACTGGGAGGAGTGCCACACTGAGAGGAGTGCCACACTGGGAGGAATGTCACACCGGGAAATGTGCAACACTGGGAGGAATGCCACAAATGGGGGGAGTGCCACACTTTCAGGAGTGCCACGCGGGTAGTGACACACTAGGAGGAGTTCCATAAAGGGAGGAGTGACACACTATGAGGAGTTCCATAAAGGGAGGAGTGCTACAGTAGGTGGAGTGCCACACTGGCAGTTGTGCCAAACCGGCAGGATTCCCATACAGGGGAAAGTGCTACACTAGGAGGAATGCCACACTGGAGAAGTGCCACCCTAATAGGAGTGCCACACTGGGAGTAGTGCCACACTGGAAGGAGTGCCATACTGGGAGTAGTGTTACACTGGGAGGAGTTCCATCACTGGGAATAGTGCCACACTAGGAGTAATGCTACATTTGAAGAAGTGGCACACTCAGAGGAGTGCGACACTGGGAGCAGTGCCACACTGGGAGGAGTGCCACACTAGAAGGAGGGCCACATCGAGAGGAGTGCCACACTGGGAGGAATACCACACTGGAGGAGTGCCACACTAGGAGTGTCACATTCAGAGGAGTGCCACAATGGAAGTAGTGCCACACTGGGAGGAGTGCCACACTGGAAGGAGTGCCACACTTGGTGGAGTGCCATACTGGGAGATGTGCCACACCAGGTGGAGTGCCATATTGGGAGTAGGTCCACACTGGGAGGAGTGACCCACTGAAAGCAGTGCCACAAGGAGGAAAGTCACACCGAGAATAGTGCCACATTGAGAGGAATGCCATACTGAGAATAATACAACACGGGGGATTGTCACACCACGAATAGTGCCACACTGGGAGGAATGCCACACTGGGAGGACTGCTACACTTTTGGGAGTGCCGAACTGGGAGAAGTGCCACACTAGGAGGAGTTCCAGAAAGAAAAGAGTTCGGCACTAGGTGGAGTGCCACACTAGGAGTAGTGCCACACTAGGAGGAGTGCCACACAGGGAAGATTGTCAAACTGGGAGGAGTCCCAAACTGAAAGGACCGCCACAAAGTGTGGAGCGCCACACTGGGAGAAGCGCTTCACTGGGAATAGTCCTCTACTAGAAGTGCCTAACTAGGAAGAGTGCCACACTGAGAGTAGTACCACTAACTCGAGTGGCACACTCGGAGGAGTGCCATGCAGGGAGAAGTGCCACACTAAGAGGTGCCACACTGAGATGAGTGCCACACTGAGGAGTGTCAAACTGGCAGGAATGCCACACTAGGAGTGCCTATTGAGAGGAGTGCCGTACTTGGAGGAATGCCACACTAGGAACAGTGCCACACTGGGAGGAATTCCACACTGTGAGGACTGCTACACTTTTGGGAGTGCCGAACTGGGAGAAGTGCCACACTAGGAGGAGTTCCAGAAAGAAAAGAGTTCGGCACTAGGTGGAGTGCCACACTAGGAGTAGTGCCACACTAGGAGGAGTGCCACACAGGGAAGACTGTCAAACTGGGAGGAGTCCCAAACTGAGAGGACCGCCACAAAGTGTGGAGCGCCACACTGGGAGAAGCGCTTCACTGGGAATAGTCCTCTACTAGAAGTGCCTAACTAGGAAGAGTGCCACACTGGGAGTAGTACAACACTTGTAGGAGTGCCATACTGGGAGTAGTGCCACACTAACTCGAGTGCCACACTGGGAGGAGTGCCATAGAGAGAGAAGTGCCACACTAAGAGAAGTGCCACACTGAGATGAGTGCCACACTGTGAGGAGTGTCAAACTGGCAGGAATGCCACACTAGGAGTGCCTATTGGAGGAATGCCATACTGGAGGAATGCCACACTAGGAACAGTGCCACACTGGGAGTAGTACCACACTGGGAGTAGTTCCACACTAGAAGGATTGCCACATTAGGAGGAGTTCCAAACATGGAGAAGTGCACACTGGTAGGAGTGCCACACTGAGAGGAGTGCCACACTGGGAGGAATGTCACATCGGGAAATGTGCCACAATGGGAGGAATGCCACATATGGGGGGAGTGCCACACTTTCAGGAGTGCCACGCAGGTAGTGACACACTAGGAGGAGTTCCATAAAGGGAGGATCGACACACTATGCAGAGTTCCATAAAGGGAGGAGTGCTACAGTAGGTAGAGTGCCACACTGGCAGTTTTGCCACACCGGCAGGATTCCCATACAGGGAAAAGTGCTACACTAGGAGGAATGCCACACTGGAGAAGTGCCACCCTAATAGGAGTGCCACACTGGGAGTAGTGCCACACTGGAAGGAGTGCCATACTGGGAGTAGTGTTACACTGGGAGGAGTTCCATCACTGGGAATAGTGCCACACTAGGAGTAATGCTACATTGGAAGAAGTGGCACACTCAGAGGATTGCGACACTGGGAGCAGTGCCACACTGGGAGGAGTGCCACACTAGAGGAGGGCCATATCGAGAGGAGTGCCACACTGGGAGGAATGCCACACTGGAGGAGTGCCACACTAGAAGAAGTGTCACATTCAGAGGAGTGCCACAAGGGAAGTAGTGCCACACTGGGAGGATTGCCAAACTGGAAGGAGTGCCACACTTGGTGGAGTGCCATACTGGGAGATGTGCCACACCAGGCAGTAGGGCCACACTGGGAGGAGTGACCCACTGAAAGCAGTGCCACAAGGAGGAAAGTCACACCGAGAATAGTGCCACATTGAGAGGAATGCCATACTGAGAATGATACAACACGGGGGATTGTCACACCACGAATAGTGCCACACTGGGAGGAATGCCACACTGGGAGGACTGCTACACTTTTGGGAGTGCCGAACTGGGAGAAGTGCCACACTAGGAGGAGTTCCAGAAAGAAAAGAGTTCGGCACTAGGTGGAGTGCCACACTAGAAGTAGTGTCACACTAGGAGGAGTGCCACACAGGGAAGATTGTCAAACTGGGAGGAGTCCCAAACTGAGAGGACCGCCACAAAGGGTGGAGCGCCACACTGGGAGAAGCGCTTCACTGGGAATAGTCCTCTACTAGAAGTGCCACACTGGGAAGAGTGCCACACTGGGAGTAGTACAACACTTGTAGGAGTGCCACACTGGGAGTAGTGCCACATTAACTCGAGTGCCACACTGGGAGGAGTGCCATACAGGGAGAAGTGCCACACTAAGAGAAGTGCCACACTGTGAGGAGTGTCAAACTGGCAGGAATGCCACACTAGGAGTGCCTATTGAGAGGAGTGCCGCACTTGGAGGAATACCACACTGGAGGAGTGCCACACTAGGAACAGTGCCACACTGGGAGGAGTACCACACTGGAAGTAGTTACACACTAGAAGGATTGCCACATTAGGAGTTCCACACATGGAGTAGTGCACACTGGGAGGAGTGCCACACTGAGAGGAGTGCCACACTGGGAGGAATGTCACACCGGGAAATGTGCAACACTGGGAGGAATGCCACAAATGGGGGGAGTGCCACACTTTCAGGAGTGCCACGCGGGTAGTGACACACTAGGAGGAGTTCCATAAAGGGAGGAGTGACACACTATGAGGAGTTCCATAAAGGGAGGAGTGCTACAGTAGGTGGAGTGCCACACTGGCAGTTGTGCCAAACCGGCAGGATTCCCATACAGGGGAAAGTGCTACACTAGGAGGAATGCCACACTGGAGAAGTGCCACCCTAATAGGAGTGCCACACTGGGAGTAGTGCCACACTGGAAGGAGTGCCATACTGGGAGTAGTGTTACACTGGGAGGAGTTCCATCACTGGGAATAGTGCCACACTAGGAGTAATGCTACATTTGAAGAAGTGGCACACTCAGAGGAGTGCGACACTGGGAGCAGTGCCACACTGGGAGGAGTGCCACACTAGAAGGAGGGCCACATCGAGAGGAGTGCCACACTGGGAGGAATACCACACTGGAGGAGTGCCACACTAGGAGTGTCACATTCAGAGGAGTGCCACAATGGAAGTAGTGCCACACTGGGAGGAGTGCCACACTGGAAGGAGTGCCACACTTGGTGGAGTGCCATACTGGGAGATGTGCCACACCAGGTGGAGTGCCATATTGGGAGTAGGTCCACACTGGGAGGAGTGACCCACTGAAAGCAGTGCCACAAGGAGGAAAGTCACACCGAGAATAGTGCCACATTGAGAGGAATGCCATACTGAGAATAATACAACACGGGGGATTGTCACACCACGAATAGTGCCACACTGGGAGGAATGCCACACTGGGAGGACTGCTACACTTTTGGGAGTGCCGAACTGGGAGAAGTGCCACACTAGGAGGAGTTCCAGAAAGAAAAGAGTTCGGCACTAGGTGGAGTGCCACACTAGGAGTAGTGCCACACTAGGAGGAGTGCCACACAGGGAAGATTGTCAAACTGGGAGGAGTCCCAAACTGAAAGGACCGCCACAAAGTGTGGAGCGCCACACTGGGAGAAGCGCTTCACTGGGAATAGTCCTCTACTAGAAGTGCCTAACTAGGAAGAGTGCCACACTGAGAGTAGTACCACTAACTCGAGTGGCACACTCGGAGGAGTGCCATGCAGGGAGAAGTGCCACACTAAGAGGTGCCACACTGAGATGAGTGCCACACTGAGGAGTGTCAAACTGGCAGGAATGCCACACTAGGAGTGCCTATTGAGAGGAGTGCCGTACTTGGAGGAATGCCACACTAGGAACAGTGCCACACTGGGAGGAATTCCACACTGTGAGGACTGCTACACTTTTGGGAGTGCCGAACTGGGAGAAGTGCCACACTAGGAGGAGTTCCAGAAAGAAAAGAGTTCGGCACTAGGTGGAGTGCCACACTAGGAGTAGTGCCACACTAGGAGGAGTGCCACACAGGGAAGATTGTCAAACTGGGAGGAGTCCCAAACTGAGAGGACCGCCACAAAGTGTGGAGCGCCACACTGGGAGAAGCGCTTCACTGGGAATAGTCCTCTACTAGAAGTGCCTAACTAGGAAGAGTGCCACACTGGGAGTAGTACAACACTTGTAGGAGTGCCATACTGGGAGTAGTGCCACACTAACTCGAGTGCCACACTGGGAGGAGTGCCATAGAGAGAGAAGTGCCACACTAAGAGAAGTGCCACACTGAGATGAGTGCCACACTGTGAGGAGTGTCAAACTGGCAGGAATGCCACACTAGGAGTGCCTATTGGAGGAATGCCATACTGGAGGAATGCCACACTAGGAACAGTGCCACACTGGGAGTAGTACCACACTGGGAGTAGTTCCACACTAGAAGGATTGCCACATTAGGAGGAGTTCCAAACATGGAGAAGTGCACACTGGTAGGAGTGCCACACTGAGAGGAGTGCCACACTGGGAGGAATGTCACATCGGGAAATGTGCCACAATGGGAGGAATGCCACATATGGGGGGAGTGCCACACTTTCAGGAGTGCCACGCAGGTAGTGACACACTAGGAGGAGTTCCATAAAGGGAGGATCGACACACTATGCAGAGTTCCATAAAGGGAGGAGTGCTACAGTAGGTAGAGTGCCACACTGGCAGTTTTGCCACACCGGCAGGATTCCCATACAGGGAAAAGTGCTACACTAGGAGGAATGCCACACTGGAGAAGTGCCACCCTAATAGGAGTGCCACACTGGGAGTAGTGCCACACTGGAAGGAGTGCCATACTGGGAGTAGTGTTACACTGGGAGGAGTTCCATCACTGGGAATAGTGCCACACTAGGAGTAATGCTACATTGGAAGAAGTGGCACACTCAGAGGATTGCGACACTGGGAGCAGTGCCACACTGGGAGGAGTGCCACACTAGAAGGAGGGCCATATCGAGAGGAGTGCCACACTGGGAGGAATGCCACACTGGAGGAGTGCCACACTAGAAGAAGTGTCACATTCAGAGGAGTGCCACAAGGGAAGTAGTGCCACACTGGGAGGATTGCCAAACTGGAAGGAGTGCCACACTTGGTGGAGTGCCATACTGGGAGATGTGCCACACCAGGCAGTAGGGCCACACTGGGAGGAGTGACCCACTGAAAGCAGTGCCACAAGGAGGAAAGTCACACCGAGAATAGTGCCACATTGAGAGGAATGCCATACTGAGAATGATACAACACGGGGGATTGTCACACCACGAATAGTGCCACACTGGGAGGAATGCCACACTGGGAGGACTGCTACACTTTTGGGAGTGCCGAACTGGGAGAAGTGCCACACTAGGAGGAGTTCCAGAAAGAAAAGAGTTCGGCACTAGGTGGAGTGCCACACTAGAAGTAGTGTCACACTAGGAGGAGTGCCACACAGGGAAGATTGTCAAACTGGGAGGAGTCCCAAACTGAGAGGACCGCCACAAAGGGTGGAGCGCCACACTGGGAGAAGCGCTTCACTGGGAATAGTCCTCTACTAGAAGTGCCACACTGGGAAGAGTGCCACACTGGGAGTAGTACAACACTTGTAGGAGTGCCACACTGGGAGTAGTGCCACATTAACTCGAGTGCCACACTGGGAGGAGTGCCATACAGGGAGAAGTGCCACACTAAGAGAAGTGCCACACTGTGAGGAGTGTCAAACTGGCAGGAATGCCACACTAGGAGTGCCTATTGAGAGGAGTGCCGCACTTGGAGGAATGCCACACTGGAGGAGTGCCACACTAGGAACAGTGCCACACTGGGAGGAGTGCCACACTGAGAGGAGTGCCACACTGGGAGGAATGTCACACCGGGAAATGTGCAACACTGGGAGGAATGCCACAAATGGGGGGAGTGCCACACTTTCAGGAGTGCCACGCGGGGAGTGACACACTAGGAGGAGTTCCATAAAGGGAGGAGTGACACACTATGAGGAGTTCCATAAAGGGAGGAGTGCTACAGTAGGTGGAGTGCCACACTGGCAGTTGTGCCAAACCGGCAGGATTCCCATACAGGGGAAAGTGCTACACTAGGAGGAATGCCACAATGGAGAAGTGCCACCCTAATAGGAGTGCCACACTGGGAGTAGTGCCACACTGGAAGGAGTGCCATACTGGGAGTAGTGTTACACTGGGAGGAGTTCCATCACTGGGAATAGTGCCACACTAGGAGTAATGCTACATTTGAAGAAGTGGCACACTCAGAGGAGTGCGACACTGGGAGCAGTGCCACACTGGGAGGAGTGCCACACTAGAAGGAGGGCCACATCGAGAGGAGTGCCACACTGGGAGGAATACCACACTGGAGGAGTGCCACACTAGGAGTGTCACATTCAGAGGAGTGCCACAATGGAAGTAGTGCCACACTGGGAGGAGTGCCACACTGGAAGGAGTGCCACACTTGGTGGAGTGCCATACTGGGAGATGTGCCACACCAGGTGGAGTGCCATATTGGGAGTAGGTCCACACTGGGAGGAGTGACCCACTGAAAGCAGTGCCACAAGGAGGAAAGTCACACCGAGAATAGTGCCACATTGAGAGGAATGCCATACTGAGAATAATACAACACGGGGGATTGTCACACCACGAATAGTGCCACACTGGGAGGAATGCCACACTGGGAGGACTGCTACACTTTTGGGAGTGCCGAACTGGGAGAAGTGCCACACTAGGAGGAGTTCCAGAAAGAAAAGAGTTCGGCACTAGGTGGAGTGCCACACTAGTAGTAGTGCCACACTAGGAGGAGTGCCACACAGGGAAGATTGTCAAACTGGGAGGAGTCCCAAACTGAGAGGACCGCCACAAAGTGTGGAGCGCCACACTGGGAGAAGCGCTTCACTGGAAATAGTCCTCTACTAGAAGTGCCTAACTAGGAAGAGTGCCACACTGGGAGTAGTACCACACTAACTCGAGTGGCACACTCGGAGGAGTGCCATACAGGGAGAAGTGCCACACTAAGAGAAGTGCCACACTGAGATGAGTGCCACACTGAGGAGTGTCAAACTGGCAGGAATGCCACACTAGGAGTGCCTATTGAGAGGAGTGCCGTACTTGGAGGAATGCCACACTAGGAACAGTGCCACACTGGGAGGAATTCCACACTGTGAGGACTGCTACACTTTTGGGAGTGCCGAACTGGGAGAAGTGCCACACTAGGAGGAGTTCCAGAAAGAAAAGAGTTCGGCACTAGGTGGAGTGCCACACTAGGAGTAGTGCCACACTAGGAGTGCCACACAGGGAAGATTGTCAAACTGGGAGGAGTCCCAAACTGAGAGGACCGCCACAAAGGGTGGAGCGCCACACTGGGAGAAGCGCTTCACTGGGAATAGTCCTCTACTAGAAGTGCCTAACTAGGAAGAGTGCCACACTGGGAGTAGTACCACACTTGTAGGAGTGCCACACTGAGAGTAGTGCCACACTAACTCGAGTGCCACACTGGGAGGAGTGCCATAGAGGGAGAAGTGCCACACTAAGAGAAGTGCCACACTGAGATGAGTGCCACACTGTGAGGAGTGTCAAACTGGCAGGAATGCCACACTAGGAGTGCCTATTGAGAGGAGTGCTGCACTTGGAGGAATGCCACACTGGAGGAGTGCCACACTAGGAACAGTGCCACACTGGGAGGAGTACCACACTGGGAGTAGTCCCACACTAGAAGGATTGCCACATTAGGAGGAGTTCCACACATGCAGAAGTGCACACTGGGAGGAGTGCCACACTGAGAGGAGTGCCACACTGGGAGGAATGTCACATCGGGAAATGTGCCACACTGGGAGGAATGCCACATATGGGGGGAGTGCCACACTTTCAGGAGTGCCACGCAGGTAGTGACACACTAGGAGGAGTTCCATAAAGGGAGGATCGACACACTATGAAGAGTTCCATAAAGGGAGGAGTGCTACAGTAGGTAGAGTGCCACACTGGCAGTTGTGCCACACCGGCAGGATTCCCATACAGGGAAAAGTGCTACACTAGGAGGAATGCCACACTGGAGAAGTGCCACCCTAATAGGAGTGCCACACTGGGAGTAGTGCCACACTTGTAGGAGTGCCACACTGGGAGTAGTGCCACACTAACTCGAGTGCCACACTGGGAGGAGTGCCATAGAGGGAGAAGTGCCACACTAAGAGAAGTGCCACACTGAGATGAGTGCCACACTGTGAGGAGTTTCAAACTGGCAGGAATGCCACACTAGGAGTGCCTATTGGAGGAATGCCACACTGGAGGAATGCCACACTAGGAACAGTGCCACACTGGGAGGAGTACCACACTGGGAGTAGTTCCACACTAGAAGGATTGCCACATTAGGAGGAGTTCCACACATGGAGAAGTGCACACTGGGAGGAGTGCCACACTGAGAGGAGTGCCACACTGGGAGGAATGTCACATCGGGAAATGTGCCACACTGGGAGGAATGCCACATATGGGGGGAGTGCCACACTTTCAGGAGTGCCACGCAGGTAGTGACAAACTAGGAGGAGTTCCATAAAGGGAGGATCGACACACTATGAAGACTTCCATAAAGGGAGGAGTGCTACAGTAGGTAGAGTGCCACACTGGCAGTTGTGCCACACCGGCAGGATTCCCATACAGGGAAAAGTGCTACACTAGGAGGAATGCCACACTGGAGAAGTGCCACCCTAATAGGAGTGCCACACTGGGAGTAGTGCCACACTGGAAGGAGTGCCATACTGGGAGTAGTGTTACACTGGGAGGAGTTCTATCACTGGGAATAGTGCCACACTACGAGTAATGCTACATTGGAAGAAGTGGCACACTCAGAGGAGTGCGACACTGGGAGCAGTGCCACACTGGGAGGAGTGCCACACTAGAAGGAGGGCCATATCGAGAGGAGTGCCACACTGGGAGGAATGCCACACTGGAGGAGTGCCACACTAGAAGAAGTGTCACATTCAGAGGAGTGCCACAATGGAAGTAGTGCCACACTGGGAGGAGTGCCACACTGGAAGGAGTGCCACACTTGGTGGAGTGCCATACTGGGAGATGTGCCACACCAGGTAGTAGGGCCACACTGGGAGGAGTGACCCACTGAAAGCAGTGCCACAAGGAGGAAAGTCACACCGAGAATAGTGCCACATTGAGAGGAATGCCATACTGAGAATAATACAACACGGGGGATTGTCACACCACGAATAGTGCCACACTGGGAGGAATGCCACACTGGGAGGACTGCTACACTTTTGGGAGTGGCGAACTGGGAGAAGTGCCACACTAGGAGGAGTTTCAGAAAGAAAAGAGTTCGGCACTAGGTGGAGTGCCACACTAGGAGTAGTGCCACACTAGGAGGAGTGCCACACAGGGAAGATTGTCAAACTGGGAGGAGTCCCAAACTGAGAGGACCGCCACAAAGGGTGGAGCGCCACACTGGGAGAAGCGCTTCACTGGGAATAGTCCTCTACTAGAAGTGCCTAACTAGGAAGAGTGCCACACTGGGAGTAGTACCACACTTGTAGGAGGCCACACTGGGAGTAATGCCACACTAACTCGAGTGCCACACTGGGAGGAGTGCCATAGAGGGAGAAGTGCCACACTAAGAGAAGTGCCACACTGAGATGACTGCCACACTGTGAGGAGTGTCAAACTGGCAGGAATGCCACACTAGGAGTGCCTATTGAGAGGAGTGCCGCACTTGGAGGAATGCCACACTGGAGGAGTGCCACACTAGGAACAGTGCCACACTGGGAGGAGTACCACACTGGGAGTAGTTCCACACTAGAAGGATTGCCACATTAGGAGGAGTTCCACACATGCAGAAGTGCACACTGGGAGGAGTGCCACACTGAGAGGAGTGCCACACTGGGAGGAATGTCATCGGAAAATGTGCCACACTGGGAGGAATGCCACATATGGGGGGAGTGCCACACTTTCAGGAGTGCCACGCAGGGAGTGACACACTAGGAGGAGTTCCATAAAGGGAGGATCGACACACTATGAAGAGTTCCATAAAGGGAGGAGTGCTACAGTAGGTAGAGTGCCCCACTGGCAGTTGTGCCACACCGGCAGGATTCCCATACAGGGAAAAGTGCTACACTAGGAGGAATGCCACACTGGAGAAGTGCCACCCTAATAGGAGTGCCACACTGGGAGTAGTGCCACACTGGAAGGAGTGCCATACTGGGAGTAGTGTTACACTGGGAGGAGTTCTATCACTGGGAATAGTGCCACACTACGAGTAATGCTACATTGGAAGAAGTGGCACACTCAGAGGAGTGCGACACTGGGAGCAGTGCCACACTGGGAGGAGTGCCACACTAGAAGGAGGGCCATATCGAGAGGAGTGCCACACTGGGAGGAATGCCACACTGGAGGAGTGCCATACTAGAAGTGTCACATTCAGAGGAGTGCCACAATGGAAGTAGTGCCACACTGGGAGGAGTGCCACACTGGAAGGAGTGCCACACTTGGTGGAGTGCCATACTGGGAGATGTGCCACACCAGGTGGAGTGCCATATTGGGAGTAGGGCCACACTGGGAGGAGTGACCCACTGAAAGCAGTGCCACAAGGAGGAAAGTCACACCGAGAATAGTGCCACATTGAAAGGAATGCCATACTGAGAATAATACAACACGGGGGATTGTCACACCACGAATAGTGCCACACTGGGAGGAATGCCACACTGGGAGGACTGCTACACTTTTGGGAGTGCCGAACTGGGAGAAGTGCCACACTAGGAGTAGTTCCAGAAAGAAAAGAGTTCGGCACTAGGTGGAGTGCCACACTAGGAGTAGTGCCACACTAGGAGTGCCACACAGGGAAGATTGTCAAACTGGGAGGAGTCCCAAACTGAGAGGACCGCCACAAAGGGTGGAGCGCCACACTGGGAGAAGCGCTTCACTGGGAATAGTCCTCTACTAGAAGTGCCTAACTAGGAAGAGTGCCACACTGGGAGTAGTACCTCACTTGTAGGAGTGCCACACTGGGAGTAGTGCCACACTTACTCGAGTGCCACACTGGGAGGAGTGCCATACAGGGAGAAGTGCCACACTGAGAAGTGCCACACTGAGATGAGTGCCACACTGTGAGGAGTGTCAAACTGGCAGGAATGCTACACTAGGAGTGCCTATTGAGAGGAGTGCCGCACTTGGAGGAATGCCACACTGGAGGAGTGCCACACTAGGAACAGTGCCACACTGGGAGGAGTACCACACTGGGAGTAGTTCCACACTAGAAGGATTGCCACATTAGGAGGAGTTCCACACATGGAGAAGTGCACACTGGGAGGAGTGCCACACTGAGAGGAGTGCCACACTGGGAGGAATGTCACACCGGGAAATGTGCCACACTGGGAGGAATGCCACATATGGGGGGAGTGCCACACTTTCAGGAGTGCCACGCGGGGAGTGACACACTAGGAGGAGTTCCATAAAGGGAGGATCGACACACTATGAAGAGTTCCATAAAGGGAGGAGTGCTACAGTAGGTAGAGTGCCACACTGGCAGTTGTGCCACACCGGCAGGATTCCCATACAGGGAAAAGTGCTACACTAGGAGGAATGCCACACTGGAGAAGTGCCACCCTAATAGGAGTGCCACACTGGGAGTAGTGCCACACTGGAAGGAGTGCCATACTGGGAGTAGTGTTACACTGGGAGGAGTTCCATCACTGGGAATAGTGCCACACTAGGAGTAATGCTACATTGGAAGAAGTGGCACACTCAGAGGAGTGCGACACTGGGAGCAGTGCCACACTGGGAGGAGTGCCACACTAGAAGGAGGGCCACATTGAGAGGAGTGCCACACTGGGAGGAATGCCACACTGGGAGGAATGCCACACTAGAAGAAGTGTCACATATAGAGGAGTGCCACAATGGAAGTAGTGCCACCCTGGGAGGAGTGCCACACTGGAAGGAGTGCCACACTTGGTGGAGTGCCATACTGGGAGATGTGCCACACCAGGTGGACTGCCATATTGGGAGTAGGGCCACATTGGGAGGAGTGACCCACCGGGAGGACTACTACACTTTTGGGAGTGCCGAACTGGGAGAAGTGCCACACTAGGAGGAGTTCCAGAAAGAAAAGAGTTCGGCACTAGGTGGAGTGCCACACTAGGAGTAGTGCCACACTAGGAGGAGTGCCACACAGGGAAGATTGTCAAACTGGGAGGAGTCCCAAACTGAGAGGACCGCCGCAAAGGGTGGAACGCCACACTGGGAGAAGCGCTTCACTGGGAATAGTCTTCTACTAGAAGTGCCTAACTAGGAAGAGTGCCACACTGGGAGTAGTACCACACTTGTAGGAGTGCCACACTGGGAGTAGTACCACACTAACTCGAGTGCCACACTGGGAGGAGTGCCATACAGGGAGAAGTGCCACACTAAGAGAAGTGCCACACTGAGATGAGTGCCACACTGTGAGGAGTGTCAAACTGGCAGGAATGCCACACTAGGAGTGCCTATTGAGAGGAGTGCCGCACTTGGAGGAATGCCACACTGGAGGAGTGCCACACTAGGAACAGTGCCACACTGGGAGGAGTACCACCCTGGGAGTAGTTCCACACTTGAAGGATTGCCACATTAGAGAGTTCCACACATGGAGAAGTGCACACTGGGAGGAGTGCCACACTGAGAGGAGTGCCACACTGGGAGGAATGTCACACCGGGAAATGTGCCACACTGGGAGGAATGCCACATATGGGGGGAGTGCCACACTTTCAGGAATGCCACGCGGGGAGTGACACACTAGGAGGAGTTCCATAAAGGGAGGAGTGACACACTATAAGGAGTTCCATAAAGGGAGGAGTGCTACAGTAGGTGGAGTGCCACACTGGCAGTTGTGCCACACCGGCAGGATTCCCATACAGGGAAAAGTGCTACACTAGGAGGAATGCCACACTGGAGAAGTGCCACCCTAATAGGAGTGCCACACTGGGAATAGTGCCACACTGGAAGGAGTGCCATACTGGGAGTAGTGTTACACTGGGAGGAGTTCTATCACTGGGAATAGTGGCACACTTAGAGGAGTGCGACACTGGGAGCTGTCCCACACTGGGAGGAGTGCCACACTAGGAGGGCCACATGAGAGGAGTGCCACACTGGGAGGAATGCCACACTGGAAGAGTGCCACACTAGAAGGAGTGTCACATTCAGGGGAGTGCCTCAATGGAAGTAGTGCCACACTGGGAGGAGTGACACACTGGAAGGAGTGCCACACTTGGCGGAGTGCCATACTGGGAGATGTGCCATACTGGGAGATGTGCCACACCAGGTGGAGTGCCATATTGGGAGTAGGGCCACACTGGGAGGAGTGACCCACTGAAAACAGTGCCACAAGGAGGAAAGTCACACCGAGAATAGTGCCACATTGAGAGGAATGCCATACTGAGAATAATACAACACGGGGGATTGTCACACCACGAATAGTGCCACACTGGGAGGAATGCCACACTGGGAGGACTGCTACACTTTTGGGAGTGGCGAACTGGGAGAAGTGCCACACTAGGAGTAGTTCCAGAAAGAAAAGAGTTCGGCACTAGGTGGAGTGCCACACTAGGAGTAGTGCCCCACTAGGAGGAGTGCCACACAGGGAAGATTGTCAAACTGGGAGGAGTCCCAAACTGAGAGGACCGCCACAAAGGGTGGAGCGCCACACTGGGAGAAGCGCTTCACTGGGAATAGTCCTCTACTAGAAGTGCCTAACTAGGAAGAGTGCCACACTGGGAGTAGTACCACACTTGTAGGAGTGCCACACTGGGAGGAGTGCCATAGAGGGAGAAGTGCCACACTAAGAGAAGTGCCACACTGAGATGAGTGCCACACTGTGAGGAGTATCAAACTGGCAGGAATGCCACACTAGGAGTGCCTATTGAGAGGAGTGCCGCACTTGGAGGAATGCCACACTGGAGGAGTGCCACACTAGGAACAGTGCCACACTGGGAGGAGTACCACACTGGGAGTAGTTCCACACTAGAAGGATTGCCACATTAGGAGGAGTTCCACACATGGAGAAGTGCACACTGGGAGGAGTGCCACACTGAGAGGAGTGCCACACTGAGAGGAATGTCACACCGGGAAATGTGCCACACTGGGAGGAATGCCACATATGGGGGGAGTGCCACACTTTCAGGAGTGCCACGCGGGGAGTGACACACTAGGAGGAGTTCCATAAAGGGAGGAGTGACACACTATGAGGAGTTCCATAAAGGGAGGAGTGCTACAGTAGGTGGAGTGCCACACTGGCAGTTGTGCCACACCGGCAGGATTCCCATACAGGGAAAAGTGCTACACTAGGAGGAATGCCACACTGGAGAAGTGCCACCCTAATAGGAGTGCCACACTGGGAGTAGTGCCACACTGGAAGGAGTGCCATACTGGGAGTAGTGTTACACTGGGAGGAGTTCCATCACTGGGAATAGTGCCACACTAGGAGTAATGCTACATTGGAAGAAGTGGCACACTCAGAGGAGTGCGACACTGGGAGCAGGGCCACATCGAGAGGAGTGCCACACTGGGAGGAATGCCACACTGGAGGAGTGCCACACTAGAAGGAGTGTCACATTCAGAGGAGTGCCACAATGGAAGTAGTGCCACACTGGGATGAGTGACACACTGGAAGGAGTGCCACACTTGGTGGAGTGCCATACTGGGAGATGTGCCATACTGGGAGATGTGCCACACCAGGTGGAGTGCCATATTGGGAGTAGAGCCACACTGGGAGGAGTGACCCACTGAAAGCAGTGCCACAAGGAGGAAAGTCACACCGAGAATAGTGCCACATTGAAAGGAATGCCATACTGAGAATAATACAACACGGGGGATTGTCACACCACGAATAGTGCCACACTGGGAGGAATGCCACACTGTGAGGACTGCTACACTTTTGGGAGTGCCGAACTGGGAGAAGTGCCACACTAGGAGGAGTTTCAGAAAGAAAAGAGTTCGGCACTAGGTGGAGTGCCAAACTAGGAGTAGTGCCACACTAGGAGGAGTGCCACACAGGGAAGATTGTCAAACTGGGAGGAGTCCCAAACTGAGAGGACCGCCACAAAGGGTGGAGCGCCACACCGGGAGAAGCGCTTCATTGGGAATAGTCCTCTACTAGAAGTGCCTAACTAGGAAGAGTGCCACACTTGGAGTAGTACCACACTTGTAGGAGTGCCACACTGGGAGTAGTGCCACACTAACTCGAGTGCCACACTGGGAGGAGTGCCATAGAGGGAGAAGTGCCACACTAAGAGAAGTGCCACACTGAGATGAGTGCCACACTGTGAGGAGTGTCAAACTGGCAGAATGCCACACTAGGAGTGCCTATAGAGAGGAGTGCCACACTTGGAGGAATGCCACACTGGAAGAGTGCCACACTAGGAACAGTGCCACACTGGGATGAGTACCACACTGGTAGTAGTTCCACACTAGAAGGATTGCCACATTAGGAGGAGTTCCACACATGGAGAAGTGCACACTGGGAGGAGTGCCACACTGGAGGAGTGCCACACTAGAAGGAGTGTCACATTCAGAGGAGTCCCACAATGGAAGTAGTGCCACACTGGGAGGAGTGCCACACTGGAAGGAGTGCCACACTTGAAGGAGTGCCATACTGGGAGATGTGCCATACTGGGAGATGTGCCACACCAGGTGGAGTGCCATATTGGGAGTAGGGCCACACTGGGAGGAGTGACCCACTGAAAGCAGTGCCACAAGGAGGAAAGTCACACCGAGAATAGTGACACATTGAGAAGAATGCCATACTGAAAATAATACAACACGGGCGATTGTCACGCCACGAATAGTGCCACACTGGGAGGAATGCCACACTGGGAGGACTGCTACACTTTTGGGAGTGCCGAACTGGGAGAAGTGCCACACTAGGAGGAGTTTCAGAAAGAAAAGAGTTCGGCACTAGGTGGAGTGCCACACTAGGAGTAGTGCCACACTAGGAGTGCCACACAGGGAAGATTGTCAAACTGGGAGGAGTCCCAAACTGAGAGGACCGCAACAAAGGGTGGAGCGCCACACTGGGAGAAGCGCTTCACTGGGAATAGTCCTCTACTAGAAGTGCCTAACTAGGAAGAGTGCCACACTGGGAGTAGTACCTCACTTGTAGGAGTGCCACACTGGGAGTAGTGCCACACTTACTCGAGTGCCACACTGGGAGGAGTGCCATACAGGGAGAAGTGCCACACTAGAGAAGTGCCACACTGAGATGAGTGCCACACTGTGAGGAGTGTCAAACTGGCAGGAATGCTACACTAGGAGTGCCTATTGAGAGGAGTGCCGCACTTCGAGGAATGCCACACTGGAGGAGTGCCACACTAGGAACAGTGCCACACTGGGAGGAGTACCACACTGGGAGTAGTTCCACACTAGAAGGATTGCCACATTAGGAGGTGTTCCACACATGGAGAAGTGCACACTGGGAGGAGTGCCACACTGAGAGGAGTGCCACACTGGGAGGAATTTCACACCGGGAAATGTGCCACACTGGGAGGAATGCCACATATGGGGGGAGTGACACATATGGTGGGAGTGCCACACTTTCAGGAGTGCCACGCGGGGAGTGACACACTAGGAGGAGTTCCATAAAGGGAGGATCGACACACTATGAAGAGTTCCATAAAGGGAGGAGTGCTACAGTAGGTAGAGTGCCACACTGGCAGTTGTGCCACACCGGCAGGATTCCCATACAGGGAAAAGTGCTACACTAGGAGGAATGCCACACTGGAGAAGTGCCACCCTAATAGGAGTGCCACACTGGGAGTAGTGCCACACTGGAAGGAGTGCCATACTGGGAGTAGTGTTACACTGGGAGGAGTTCCATCACTGGGAATAGTGCCACACTAGGAGTAATGCTACATTGGAATAAGTGGCACACTCAGAGGAGTGCGACACTGGGAGCAGTGCCACACTGGGAGGAGTGCCACACTAGAAGGAGGGCCACATTGAGAGGAGTGCCACACTGGGAGGAATGCCACACTGGAGGAGTGCCACACTAGAAGAAGTGTCACATTCAGAGGAGTGCCACAATGGAAGTAGTGCCACACTGGGAGGAGTGCCACACTGGAAGGAGTGCCACACTTGGTGGAGTGCCATACTGGGAGATGTGCCACACCAGGTGGACTGCCATATTGGGAGTAGGGCCACATTGGGAGGAGTGACCCACCGGGAGGACTACTACACTTTTGGGAGTGCCGAACTGGGAGAAGTGCCACACTAGGAGGAGTTCCAGAAAGAAAAGAGTTCGGCACTAGGTGGAGTGCCACACTAGGAGTAGTGCCACACTAGGAGTGCCACACAGGGAAGATTGTCAAACTGGGAGGAGTCCCAAACTGAGAGGACCGCCGCAAAGGGTGGAACGCCACACTGGGAGAAGCGCTTCACTGGGAATAGTCTTCTACTAGAAGTGCCTAACTAGGAAGAGTGCCACACTGGGAGTAGTACCACACTTGTAGGAGTGCCACACTGGGAGTAGTACCACACTAACTCGAGTGCCATACTGGGAGGAGTGCCATACAGGGAGAAGTGCCACACTAAGAGAAGTGCCACACTGAGATGAGTGCCACACTGTGAGGAGTGTCAAACTGGCAGGAATGCCACACTAGGAGTGCCTATTGAGAGGAGTGCCGCACTTGGAGGAATGCCACACTGGAGGAGTGCCACACTAGGAACAGTGCCACACTGGGAGGAGTACCACCCTGGGAGTAGTTCCACACTTGAAGGATTGCCACATTAAGAGTTCCACACATGGAGAAGTGCACACTGGGAGGAGTGCCACACTGAGAGGAGTGCCACACTGGGAGGAATGTCACACCGGGAAATGTGCCACACTGGGAGGAATGCCACATATGGGGGGAGTGCCACACTTTCAGGAATGCCACGCGGGGAGTGACACACTAGGAGGAGTTCCATAAAGGGAGGAGTGACACACTATAAGGAGTTCCATAAAGGGAGGAGTGCTACAGTAGGTGGAGTGCCACACTGGCAGTTGTGCCACACCGGCAGGATTCCCATACAGGGAAAAGTGCTACACTAGGAGGAATGCCACACTGGAGAAGTGCCACCCTAATAGGAGTGCCACACTGGGAATAGTGCCACACTGGAAGGAGTGCCATACTGGGAGTAGTGTTACACTGGGAGGAGTTCTATCACTGGGAATAGTGGCACACTCAGAGGAGTGCGACACTGGGAGCTGTCCCACACTGGGAGGAGTGCCACACTAGGAGGGCCACATGAGAGGAGTGCCACACTGGGAGGAATGCCACACTGGAAGAGTGCCACACTAGAAGGAGTGTCACATTCAGAGGAGTGCCTCAATGGAAGTAGTGCCACACTGGGAGGAGTGACACACTGGAAGGAGTGCCACACTTGGCGGAGTGCCATACTGGGAGATGTGCCATACTGGGAGATGTGCCACACCAGGTGGAGTGCCATATTGGGAGTAGGGCCACACTGGGAGGAGTGACCCACTGAAAACAGTGCCACAAGGAGGAAAGTCACACCTAGAATAGTGCCACATTGAGAGGAATGCCATACTGAGAATAATACAACACGGGGGATTGTCACACCACGAATAGTGCCACACTGGGAGGAATGCCACACTGGGAGGACTGCTACACTTTTGGGAGTGGCGAACTGGGAGAAGTGCCACACTAGGAGTAGTTCCAGAAAGAAAAGAGTTCGGCACTAGGTGGAGTGCCACACTAGGAGTAGTGCCCCACTAGGAGGAGTGCCACACAGGGAAGATTGTCAAACTGGGAGGAGTCCCAAACTGAGAGGACCGCCACAAAGGGTGGAGCGCCACACTGGGAGAAGCGCTTCATTGGGAATATTCCTCTACTAGAAGTGCCTAACTAGGAAGAGTGCCACACTGGGAGTAGTACCACACTTGTAGGAGTGCCACACTGGTAGTGCCACACTAACTCGAGTGCCACACTGGGAGGAGTGCCATAGAGGGAGAAGTGCCACACTAAGAGAAGTGCCACACTGAGATGAGTGCCACACTGTGAGGAGTATCAAACTGGCAGGAATGCCACACTAGGAGTGCCTATTGAGAGGAGTGCCGCACTTGGAGGAATGCCACACTGGAGGAGTGCCACACTAGGAACAGTGCCACACTGGGAGGAGTACCACACTGGGAGTAGTTCCACACTAGAAGGATTGCCACATTAGGAGGAGTTCCACACATGGAAAAGTGCACACTGGGAGGAGTGCCACACTGAGAGGAGTGCCACACTGAGAGGAATGTCACACCGGGAAATGTGCCACACTGGGAGGAATGCCACATATGGGGGGAGTGCCACACTTTCAGGAATGCCACGCGGGGAGTGACACACTAGGAGGAGTTCCATAAAGGGAGGAGTGACACACTATGAGGAGTTCCATAAAGGGAGGAGTGCTACAGTAGGTGGAGTGCCACACTGGCAGTTGTGCCACACCGGCAGGATTCCCATACAGGGAAAAGTGCTACACTAGGAGGAATGCCACACTGGAGAAGTGCCACCCTAATAGGAGTGCCACACTGGGAGTAGTGCCACACTGGAAGGAGTGCCGTACTGGGAGTAGTGTTACACTGGGAGGAGTTCTATCACTGGGAATAGTGCCACACTAGGAGTAATGCTACATTGGAAGAAGTGGCATACTCAGAGGCGTGCGACACTGGGAGCTGTCCCACACTGGGAGCAGTGCCACACTAGGAGGGCCACATCGAGAGGAGTGCAACACTGGGAGGAATGCCACACTGGAGGAGTGCCACACTAGAAGGAGTGTCACATTCAGAGGAGTGCCACAATGGAAGTAGTGCCACACTGGGAGGAGTGACACACTGGAAGGAGTGCCACACTTGGTGGAGTGCCATACTGGGAGATGTGCCATAC
The DNA here is from genome assembly GCF_036320965.1 of Panulirus ornatus. Taxonomy (NCBI): domain Eukaryota; kingdom Metazoa; phylum Arthropoda; class Malacostraca; order Decapoda; family Palinuridae; genus Panulirus; species Panulirus ornatus. The sequence continues at coordinate 17,800,831 of NC_092254.1, forward strand.
TGGGAGATGTGCCACACCAGGTGGAGTGCCATATTGGGAGTAGAGCCACACTGGGAGGAGTGACCCACTGAAAGCAGTGCCACAAGGAGGAAAGTCACACCGAGAATAGTGCCACATTGAAAGGAATGCCATACTGAGAATAATACAACACGGGGGATTGTCACACCACGAATAGTGCCACACTGGGAGGAATGCCACACTGGGAGGACTGCTACACTTTTGGGAGTGCCGAACTGGGAGAAGTGCCACACTAGGAGGAGTTCCAGAAAGAAAAGAGTTCGGCACTAGGTGGAGTGCCACACTAGGAGTAGTGCCACACTAGGAGGAGTGCCACACAGGGAAGATTGTCAAACTGGGAGGAGTCCCAAACTGAGAGGACCGCCACAAAGGGTGGAGCGCCACACTGGGAGAAGCGCTTCACTGGGAATAGTCCTCTACTAGAAGTGCCTAACTAGGAAGAGTGCCACACTGGGAGTAGTACCACACTTGTAGGAGTGCCACACTGGGAGTAGTGCCACACTAACTCGAGTGCCACACTGGGAGGAGTGCCATAGAGGGAGAAGTGCCACACTAAGAGAAGTGCCACACTGAGATGAGTGCCACACTGTGAGGAGTGTCAAACTGGCAGGAATGCCACACTAGGAGTGCCTATTGAGAGGAGTGCCGCACTTGGAGGAATGCCACACTGGAGGAGTGCCACACTAGGAACAGTGCCACACTGGGAGGAGTACCACACTGGGAGTAGTTCCACACTAGAAGGATTGCCACATTAGGAGGAGTTCCACACATGGAGAAGTGCACACTGGGAGGAGTGCCACACTGAGAGGAGTGCCACACTGGGAGGAATGTCACACCGGGAAATGTGCCACACTGGGAGGAATGCCACATATGGGGGAGTGCCACACTTTCAGGAGTGCCACGCGGGGAGTGACACACTAGGAGGAGTTCCATAAAGGGAGGATCGACACACTATGAGGAGTTCCATAAAGGGAGGAGTGCTACAGTAGGTGGAGTGCCACACTGGCAGTTGTGCCACACCGGCAGGATTCCAATACAGGGAAAAGTGCTACACTAGGAGGAATGCCACACTGGAGAAGTGCCACCCTAATAGGAGTGCCACACTGGGAGTAGTGCCACACTGGAAGGAGTGCGATACTGGGAGTAGTGTTACACTGGGAGGAGTTCCATCACTGGGAATAGTGCCACACTAGGAGTAATGCTACATTGGAAGAAGTGGCACACTCATAGGAGTGCGACACTGGGAGCAGTGCCACAATGGGAGGAGTGCCACACTAGAAGGAGGGCCACATCGAGAGGAGTGCCACACTGGGAGGATTGCCACACTGGAGGAGTGCCACACTAGGAGTGTCACACTCAGAGGAGTGCCACAATGGAAGTAGTGCCACACTGGGAGGAGTGCCACACTGGAAGGAGTGCCACACTTGGTGGAGTGCCATACTGGGAGATGTGCCACACCAGGTGGAGTGCCATATTGAGAGTAGGGCCACACTGGGAGGAGTGACCCACTGAAAGCAGTGCCACAAGGAGGAAAGTCACACCGAGAATAGTGCCACACTGGGAGGAATGCCACACTGGGAGGACTGCTACACTTTTAGGAGTGCCGAACTGGGAGAAGTGCCACACTAGGAGGAGTTCCAGAAAGAAAGGAGTTCGGCACTAGGTGGAGTGCCACACTAGGAGTAGTGCCACACTAGGAGGAGTGCCACACAGGGAAGATTGTCAAACTGGGAGGAGTCCCAAACTGAGAGGACCGCCACAAAGGGTGGAGCGCCACACTGGGAGAAGCGCTTCACTGGGAATAGTCCTCTACTAGAAGTGCCTAACTAGGAAGAGTGCCACACTTGTAGGAGTGCCACACTGGGAGTAGTGCCACACTAACTCGAGTGCCACACTGGGAGGAGTGCCATACAGGGAGAAGTGCCACACTAAGAGAAGTGCCACACTGAGATGAGTGCCACACTGTGAGGAGTGTCAAACTGGCAGGAATGCCACACTAGGAGTGCCTATTGAGAGGAGTGCCTGACTTGGAGGAATGCCACTCTGGAGGAGTGCCACACTAGAAACAGTGCCACACTGGGAGGAGTACCACACTGGGAGTAGTTCCACACTAGAAGGATTGCCACATTAGGAGGAGTTCCACACATGGAGAAGTGCACACTGGGAGGAGTGCCAAACTGAGAGGAGTGCCATACTGGGAGGAATGTCACACCGGGAAATGTGCCACACTGTGAGGAATGCCACACTGGGAGGACTGCTACACTTTTGGGAGTGCCGAACTGGGAGAACTAGGAGGAGTTCCAGAAAGAAAAGAGTTCGGCACTAGGTGGAGTGCCACACTAGGAGTAGTGCCACACTAGGAGGAGTGCCACACAGGGAAGATTGTCAAACTGGGAGGAGTCCCAAACTGAGAGGACCCCCACAAATGGTGGAGCGCCACACTTGGAGAAGCTCTTCATTGGGAATAGTCCTCTACTAGAAGTGCCACACTTGGAGTAATGCTACATTGGAAGAAGTGGCACACTCAGAGGAGTGCCACACTGGGAGCAGTGCCACACTGGGAGGAGTGCCACACTAGAAGGAGGGCCACATCGAGAGGAGTGCCACACTGGGAGGAAAGCCACACTGGAGGAGTGCCACACTAGAAGGAGTGTCACATTCAGAGGAGTGCCACAATGGAAGTAGTGCCACACTGGGAGGAGTGCCACGCTGGAAGGAGTGCCACACTTGGTGGTGTGCCATACTGGGAGATGTGCCACACCAGGTGGAGTGCCATATTGGGAGTAGGCCCACACTGGGAGGAGTGACCCACTGAAAGCAGTGCCACAAGGAGGAAAGTCACACCGAGAATAGTGCCACATTGAGAGGAATGCCATACTGAGAATAATACAACACGGGGGATTGTCACACCACGAATAGTGCCACATTGGGAGGAATGCCACACTGGGAGGACTGCTACACTTTTGGGAGTGCCGAACTAGGAGAAGTGCCACACTAGGAGGAGTTCCAGAAAGAAAAGAGTTCGGCACTAGGTGGAGTGCCACACTAGGAGTAGTGCCACACTAGGAGGAGTGCCACACAGGGAAGATTGTCAAACTGGGAGGAGTCCCAAACTGAGAGGACCGACACAAATGGTGGAGCGCCACACTTGGAGAAGCGCTTCATTGGGAATAGTCCTCTACTAGAAGTGCCTAACTAGGAAGAGTGCCACACTGGGAGTAGTACCACACTTGTAGGAGTGCCACACTGGGAGTAGTGCCACACTAACTCGAGTGCCACACTGGGAGGAGTGCCATACAGGGAGAAGTGCCACACTAAGAGAAGTGCCACACTGAGATGAGTGCCACACTGTGAGGAGTGTCAAACTGGCAGGAATGCCACACTAGGAGTGCCTATTGAGAGAAGTGCCGCACTTGGAGGAATGCCACACTGGAGGAGTGCCACACTAGGAACAGTGCCACACTGGGAGGAGTACCACATTGGGAGTAGTTCCACACTAGAAGGATTGCCACATTAGGAGGAATTCCTCACATGGAGGAGTGCCACACTGAGAGGAGTGCCACACTGGGAGGAATGTCACACCGGGAAATGTGCCACACTGGGAGGAATGCCACACATGGGGGTAGTGCCACACTTTCAGGAGTGCCACGCGGGGAGTGACACACTAGAAGGAGTTCCATAAAGGGAGGATCGACACACTATGAGGAGTTCCATAAAGGGAGGAGTGCTACAGTAGGTGGAGTGCCACACTGGCAGTTGTGCCACACCGGCAGGATTCCAATACAGGGAAAAGTGCTACACTAGGAGGAATGCCACACTGGAGAAGTGCCACCCTAATAGGAGTGCCACACTGGGAGTAGTGCCACACTGGAAGGAGTGCCATACTGGGAGTAGTGTTACACTGGGAGGAGTTCCATCACTGGGAATAGTGCCACACTAGGAGTAATGCTACATTGGAAGAAGTGGCACACTCAGAGGAGTGCGACACTGGGAGCAGTGCCACACTGGGAGGAGTGCCACACTAGGAGGGCCACATCGAGAGGAGTGCCACACTGGGAGGAATGCCACACTAGAGGAGTGCCACACTAGAAGGACTCTCACATTCAGAGGAGTGCCACAATGGAAGTAGTGCCACACTGGGAGGAGTGCCACAATGGAAGGAGTGCCACCACTTGGTGGGAGTGCATACTGGGAGATGTGCCACACCAGGTGGAGTGCCATATTGAGAGTAGGGCCACATGGAGGAGTGACCACTGAAAGCAGTGGCCACAAGGAGGAAAAAGTCACTCCGAGAATAGTGCCACATCTGGGAGGACATGCCACAATGGAGGGTCTGCACACTTTTAGGAGTGCCGAACTGGTGTGACGGTGCCTCACTAGGGGAGTTCCAGAAAGAAAGGAGTTCGGCACTAGATGGAGTGCCACACTAGGAGTAGTGCCACACTGGAGGAGTGCCACACAGGGATGATTGTCAAAATGGGAGGAGTCCCAAACTGAGAGGACCGCCACAAAGGGTGGAGCGCAACCTGG
>NC_092254.1:17805478-17995478 GCF_036320965.1 Panulirus ornatus
TTATCATTGCTAGTAGTGCTTACTCGAGATGATAATTGCTAGTAGTGCTTATTATAGATCATTATTGCTAGTATATTTACTAGAGTTCGTAATTGCTAGTCGGACTTACTAAAGATAATTATTGCTAGTAGTACTTACTAAAGATAATGATTGCTAGTAGTACTTACTAGATATCATTATCGCTAGTCTTACTTACTGGAGACCATTATTGCTAGTAGGAGTACTTACTTGATATCATTATTTCTAGTAGTACTCATTAGACATTCTTATTGCTAGTAGTGCGTAATAGAGATCTTTATTGCTAGTAGTGCTCACTAGAGATCATTATTGCAAGTATACGTACTACAGATCATTATTGCAAGTAGTTACTAGAGATCATTATTGCTAGTAGTACTTAATAGAGATTATTGCTAGTAGTACTAACTAGAGATCATTATCGCTAATACTACTTACTAAAGGTTATTATTGCTAGTAGTACATACTAGAGATCATTATTGCTAGTAGTACTTACTAGAGATCAATATTGCTAGTATTGCTTACTAAAGATCATTATTGCTTGTATACTTACTAGATATCATTATAGCCATTAGTACTTAGTAAAGATTATTATTGCTGGTAGTACTTACTACAGATTATTGTTGCTAGTAGTACTTGCTATAGATTATTATTGCTATTAGTACTTACTGGAAATCATTATTGATAGTAGTACTTGCTAGAGATTATTATTGCTAGTAAAACTTACTACATATTATTGTTCTTAGTAGTTCTTACAAGAGATCTTTATGCTAGTAGTAGTTACTGGATATCATTATCGCTAGTAGTACTTACTAGAGATTATTATTGCTAGTAGCACTTACTAGAGATTACTGTTGCTAGTAGTACTTAATAGAGATTATTATTGTTAGCAGTACTTACTACAGATCAATATTGCTCGTAGTACTTACTAGAAATCATTATTGCTAGTAGTGCTTACGAGGAATCGTTATTGCTAGTAGTACTTACTAGAGATTATGATTACTAGTAGTACTTACTAGAGATTATTATTGCTAGTAGTACTTACTAGAAATCAATATTGCTAGTAATGCTTAACACACATTATTGCTAGTAGTGCTTACTAGAGATCATTATTGCTAGTGATACTTACTAGAGATCATTATTGCTAGTAGTACTTACTAGAGATTACTATTGCTAATAGCACTTACTACAGATTATTATTGGTAATAGTACTTACTAGAGATCGTTATTGCTAGTAGTACTTAAAAGAAATTATTATTCCTTGTAATACTTACTAGATATCATTTTTGCTAGTAGTACTTACTAGAGATTATTATTGCTAGTAATACTTACTAGAGAACATTATTGCTAGTAGTACTTTCTAGAGATTATTTTTGCTTGTAGTGCTTACTAGAGATTATCATTGCTAGTAGTGTTTACTAAGAAATATTATTGCTTATAGTGCTTACTAGAGATTATAATTCCAAGTAGTACTTACTACAGATTTTTATTGCTAGTAGTACTTACTAGAAATCATTATTGCTGGTAGTACTAACTAGAAATCATTATTGCTGGTAGTACATACTAGTACTCTCTAGAGATCATTATTGTTAGTAGTACTTACTAGATATTATCATTGCTAGTTGTACTTACTAGAGATCATTATTGCTGGGAGTACAAAGTAGAGATTATTTTTTTTAGTAGTACTTACTAGAGATTATTATTGTTAGTGGTACTTACTAGAGATTAATATTGCTAGTAGTGCTTACTAGAGATTATTATTGCTTGTAGTGCTTCCTAGAGATTATAATTCCTAGTAGTGTTTAGTAAAGATTATTATTGCTAGTATTGCTTACTAGAGATTGATATTGCTAGTAGTACTTACAAAAGATTATTATTGATAGTAGTACTTACTGAAGATTATCATTGCTAATAGTACTTAGAAGAGATTATTATTGCTAGTAGTACTTATTAGAGATTATTGTTGCCCGTAGTGCTTACTAGAGATAATTATTGTTAGTAGTACTTACTAAAGATCATTAATGCTAGTAGTACTTACTAAGGATCATTATTGCTAGCAGTACTCACTAGAAATCATTATTGCTGGTAGTACTCACTAGAAATCATTATTGCTTGTGGTACTTAGTAGAGATTGTTATTGCTAGAAGTACTTACTAGAGATCAATATTGCTATTAATCCATACTAGAGATCATTACTGATAGTAGTACTTTCTAGAGATTATTATTGCTAGACGTATTTACTCAAGATCATTATTGCTAGTAGTACTTACTAGATATTATTATTGCTAGTAATGCATGCTAGAGATTATCATTGCCAGCAGTACTTTCTAGAGATTGTTATTGCTTGCAGTGTTTTCTAGAGATTATCATTGCTAGTAGTTTTTAGCGAGAATTATTATTGCTTGTAGTGCTTACTAGGGATTATTGTTTCTAGTAGTGCTTAATTCCCGATAGTGCTTACAAGAAATTATTATTGCTTGTAGTGCTTATTAGAGAATATTATTGCTTATAGTGTTAATAAAGATCATCATTGCTATTAGTGCTTACTAGAGACTATTATTGCTAGAAGTACTTACTAGAAATTATTATTGCTAGTGGTACTTACTAGAGATCATCATTGCTAGTAATACTTAGTGGAGATTATTATTGCTAGTAGTACTTATTAGAGACTGTTATTGCTAGTAGTGCTTCCTAGAGATCATTATTGAGAAATACGCAGAAAAGCAAATGGAGTTGTATGTAGCATTTATGGATCTGGAGAAGGCATATGATACAGCTGATAGAGAAGCTCTGTGGCAGGTATTAAGAATATATGGTGTAGGAGGTAAGTTGTTTGAAGCAGTGAAAAGTTTTCATAAGGATGTAAGGCATTTGTACGTGTAGGAAGAGAGGAAAGTGATTGGTTCTCAGTGAATGTTGGTTTGCGGCAGGGGTGCGTGATGTCTCCATGGTTGTTTGACTTGTTTATGGATGGGGTTGTTAGGGAGGTAAATGCAAGAGTTTTGGAAAGAGGGGCAAGTATGCAGTCTGTTGTGGATGAGAGAGCTTGGGAAGTGAGTCAGTTTGTTGTTTGCTGATGATACAGCGCTGGTGGCTGATTCGGGTGAGAAACTGCAGAAGCTGATGACTGAGTTTGGTAAAGTGTGTGAGAGAAGAAAGCTGAGAGTAAATATGAATAAGAGGAAGGTTATTAGGTACAGTAGGGTTGAGGGACAAGTCAACTGGGAGGTAAGTTTGAATGGAGAAAAACTGGAGGAAGTGAAGTGTTTTAGATATCTGGGAGTGGATTTGGCAGCGGATGGAACCATGGAAGCGGAAGTGAATCATAGGGTGGGGGAAGGGGCAAAAGTTCTGGGAGCATTGAAAAATGTGTGGAAGTCGAGAACGTTATCTTGGAAAGTAAAAATGGTCATGTTTGAAGGAATAGTGTTTCCAACAATGTTACATGGTTGCGAGGCGTGGGCTACAGATAGAGTTGTGCGGAGGAGGGTGGATGTGCTGGAAATGAGATGTTTGAGTATAATATGTGGTGTAAGTTTATTTGATCGAGTAAGTAATGAAAGGATAAGAGAGATGTGTGGTAGTAAAAAGAGTGTGGTTGAGAGAGCAGAAGAGGGTGTTTTGAAATGGTTTTGTCACATGGAGAGAATGAATGAGGAAAGATTGACAAAGAGGATATATGTGTCAGAGGTGGAGGGAACGAGAAGTGGGAGAACAAATTGGAGGTGGAAAGATGGAGTGAAAAAGATTTTGAGTGATCGGGGCCTTAACATGCAGGAGGGTGAAAGGTGGGCAAGGAATAGAGTGAATTGGATAGATGTGGTATACCGGGGTGGACGTGCTGTCAATGGATTGAACCAGGGTATATGAAGCGTCTGGGGTAAACCATGGAAAGTTTTGTGAGGCCTGGATGTGGCATTTGTTGTCTTTTCCTAGCGCTACTTCGCGCACATGTGGGGTGAGGGGTTTTTCATCTCATATGTGGCGGGGTGGCGACGGGAATGAATAAGGGCAGACAGTATGAATTATGTACATGTGTATATATATAAAGGGGAAGAGTGGTTTGGAAATGTCTGGGGAGTGAAGTCAGGGGTTAGTGAGAGGACAAGAGCAAGGGAAGGAGTAGCAATACTCCTGAAACAGGAGTTGTGGGAGTATGTGATAGAATGTAAGAAAGTAAATTCTCGATTAATATGGGTAAAATTGAAAGTTGATGGAGAGAGGTGGGTGATTATTGGTGCATATGCACCTGGGCATGAGAAGAAAGATCATGAGAGGCAAGTGTTTTGGGAGCAGCTAAATGAGTGTGTTAGCGGTTTTGATGCACGAGACCGGGTTATAGTGATGGGTGATTTGAATGCAAAGGTGAGTAATGTGGCAGTTGAGGGAATAATTGGTATGCATGGGGTGTTCAGTGTTGTAAATGGAAATGGTGAAGAGCTTGTAGATTTATGTGCTGAAAAAGGACTGATGATTGGGAATACCTGGTTTAAAAAGCGAGATATACATAAGTATACTTATGTAAGTAGGAGAGATGGCCAGAGAGCGTTATTGGATTACGTGTTAATTGACAGGCGTGCGAAAGAGAGACTTTTGGATGTCAATGTGCTGAGAGGTGCAACTGGAGGGATGTCTGATCATTATCTTGTGGAGACTAAGGTGAAGATTAGTATGGGTTTACAGAAAAGAAGAGTGAATGTTGGGGTGAAGAAGGTGGTGAGACTAAGTGAGCTTGGGAAGGAGACCTGTGTGAAGAAGTATCAGGAGAGACTGTGTACAGAATGGAAAAAGGTGAGAACAATGGAAGTAAGGGGAGTGGGGGAGGAATGGGATGTATTTAGGGAATCAGTGATGGATTGCGCAAAAGATGCTTGTGGCATGAGAAGAGTGGGAGGTGGGCTGTTTAGAAAGGGTAGTGAGTGGTGGGATGAAGAAGTAAGAGTATTAGTGAAAGAGAAGAGAGAGGCATTTGGACGATTTTTGCAGGGAAAAAATGCAATTGAGTGGGAGAAGTATAAAAGAAAGAGACAGGAGGTCAAGAGAAAGGTGCAAGAGGTGAAAAAAAGGGCAAATGAGAGTTGGGGTGAGAGACTATCAGTAAATTTTAGGGAGAATAAAAAGATGTTCTGGAAGGAGGTAAATAGGGTGCGTAAGACAAGGGAGCAAATGGGAACTTCAGTGAAGGGCGTAAATGGGGAGGTGATAACAAGTAGTGGTGATGTGAGAAGGAGATGGAATGAGTATTTTGAAGGTTTGTTGAATGTGTCTGATGACAGAGTGGCAGATATAGGGTGTTTGGGTCGAGGTGGTGTGCAAAGTGAGAGGGTTAGGGAAAATGATTTGGTAAACAGAGAAGAGGTAGTGAAAGCTTTGCGGAAGATGAAAGCCGGCAAGGCAGCAGGTTTGGATGGTATTGCAGTGGAATTTATTAAAAAAGGGGGTGACTGTATTGTTGAGTGGTTGGTAAGGTTATTTAATGTATGTATGACTCATGGTGAGGTGCCTGAGGATTGGCGGAATGCGTGCATAGTGCCATTGTACAAAGGCAAAGGGGATAAGAGTGAGTGCCCAAATTACAGAGGTATAAGTTTGTTGAGTATTCCTGGTAAATTATATGGGAGGGTATTGATTGAGAGGGTGAAGGCATGTACAGAGCATCAGATTGGGGAAGAGCAGTGTGGTTTCAGAAGTGGTAGAGGATGTGTGGATCAGGTGTTTGCTTTGAAGAATGTATGTGAGAAATACTTAGAAAAGCAAATGGATTTGTATGTAGCATTTATGGATCTGGAGAAGGCATATGATAGAGTTGATAGAGATGTTCTGTGGAAGGTATTAAGAATATATGGTGTGGGAGGCAAGTTGTTAGAAGCAGTGAAAAGTTTTTATCGAGGATGTAAGGCATGTGTACGTGTAGGAAGAGAGGAAAGTGATTGGTTCTCAGTGAATGTAGGTTTGCGGCAGGGGTGTGTGATGTCTCCATGGTTGTTTAATTTGTTTATGGATGGGGTTGTTAGGGAGGTAAATGCAAGAGTCTTGGAAAGAGGGGCAAGTATGAAGTCTGTAGGGGATGAGAGAGCTTGGGAAGTGAGTCAGTTGTTGTTCGCTGATGATACAGCGCTGGTGGCGGATTCATGTGAGAAACTGCAGAAGCTGGTGACGGAGTTTGGTAAAGTGTGTGGAAGAAGAAAGTTAAGAGTAAATGTGAATAAGAGCAAGGTTATTAGGTACAGTAGGGTTGAGGGTCAAGTCAATTGGGAGGTGAGTTTGAATGAAGAAAAACTGGAGGAAGTGAAGTGTTTTAGATATCTGGGAGTGGATCTGTCAGCGGATGGAACCATGGAAGCGAAAGTGGATCATAGGGTGGGGGAGGGGGCGAAAATTTTGGGAGCCTTGAAAAATGTGTGGAAGTCGAGAACATTATCCCGGAAAGCAAAAATGGGTATGTTTGAAGGAATAGTGGTTCCAACAATGTTGTATGGTTGCGAGGCGTGGGCTATGGATAGAGTTGTGCGCAGGAGGATGGATGTGCTGGAAATGAGATGTTTGAGGACAATGTGTGGTGTGAGGTGGTTTGATCGAGTAAGTAACGTAAAGGTAAGAGAGATGTGTGGAAATAAAAAGAGCGTGGTTGAGAGAGCAGAAGAGGGTGTTTTGAAATGGTTTGGGTTCATGGAGAGAATGAGTGAGGAAAGATTGACCAAGAGGATATATGTGTCGGAGGTGGAGGGAACGAGGAGAAGAGGGAGACCAAATTGGAGGTGGAAAGATGGAGTGAAAAGGATTTTGTGTGATCGGGGCCTGAACATGCAGGAGGGTGAAAGGAGGGCAAGGAATAGAGTGAATTGGAGCGATGTGGTATACAGGGGTTGACGTGCTGTCAGTGGATTGAATCAAGGCATGTGAAGCGTCCGGGGTAAACCATGGAAAGCTGTGTAGGTATGTTTCCTTGCGCTACCTCGCAAACGCGGGAGACAGCGACAAAGTAAAAAAAAAAAAAAAAAAAAAAATATATATATATATATATATATATATATATATATATATATATATATATATATATATATTCTTTTTCTTTCAAACTATTCGCGATTTCCCGCGTTAGCGAGGTAGCGTCAAGAACAGAGGATTGGGCCTCTGAGGGAATATCCTCACCTGGCCCCCTTCTCTGTCCCTTCTTTTGGAAAATTAAGAAAAAAAAGATATTGAGAGGGGGCCAGGTGAGGGTATTCCCTCAAAGGCCCAGTCCTCTGTTCTTAACGCTACCTCGCTATCGCGGGAAATGGCGAATAGTATGAAAAAAAAAAAAAAATATATATATATATATATATATATATATATATATATATATATATATATATATATATATATATATATATATTATCCCTGGGGATAGGGGAGAAAGAATACTTCCCACGTATTCCCTGCGTGTCGTAAAAGGCGACTAAAAGGGGAGGGAGCGGGGGCTGGAAATCCTCCCCTCTCGTTTTTCTTTTATTAATTTTCCAAAATAAGGAACAGAGAAGAGGGCCAGGTGAGGATATTCCCTCAAAGGCCCAGTCCTCTGTTCTTAACGCTACCTCGCTATCGCGGGAAATGGCGAATAGTATGAAAAAAAGAGAGAAAAAAAAAATATATATATATATATATATACATATATATATATATATATATATATATATATATATATATATATATATATATATATATATATATATATATACATATACGTTGAGATGTATAGGCATGTATATGTGCGTGTGTGGACGTTTATGTATATACATGTGTATGTGGGTGGTTTGGGCCATTCTTTCGTGTGTTTTCTTGCGCTACCTCTCTAACGCGGGAGACGGCGACAAAGTATTATAAATAAATAGTGCTTACTATAGATCGTTATTGTAAGTAGTACTTACTAGAAATCATTACTGCTGGTAATACTAGAAATCGTTAGTGTTAGTAGTACTTAGTAGAGATTATTATTGGTATTAGTGCTTAGTAGGTACTATTATTGGTAGTAGTACTTACAAAAATCATTATTGCTATTTGTACTTACTAGAGATTATCATTGTTAGTAGTGCTTGATACAGATCGTTATTGCTAGTAGTACTTACTAGAGAATATTATTGCTAGTAGCACTTACTAGAGATCATTATTCTAGTAATACTTACTAGATATTATTATTGCTAGTAGTGTCTTACCAGAGAATATTATTGCTAGTAGTACTTACTAGAGATTATCATTGTTTGTAGTCCTTAATAGAGATTCTTATTGCCAGTAGTTTTTATTATTTTATTTTTTTTCATTATACTTTGTCGCTGTCTCCCGCGTTTGCGAGGTAGCGCAAGGAAACAGACGAAAGAAATGGCCCAACCCCCCCCCCCTTACACATGTATATACATACGTCCACACACGCAAATATACATACCTACACAGCTTTCCATGGTTTACCCCAGACGCTTCACATGCCTTGATTCAATCCACTGACAGCACGTCAACCCCGGTATACCACATCGCTCCAATTCAATCTATTCCTTGCCTTCCTTTCACCCTCCTGCATGTTCAGGCCCCGATCACACAAAATCTTTTTCACTCCATCTTTCCACCTCCAATTTGGTCTCCCTCTTCTCCTCGTTCCCTCCACCTCCGACACATATATCCTCTTGGTCAATCTTTCCTCACTCATTCTCTCCATGTGCCCAAACCACTTCAAAACACCCTCTTCTGCTCTCTCAACCACGCTCTTTTTATTTCCACACATCTCTCTTACCCTTACGTTACTCACTCGATCAAACCACCTCACACCACACATTGTCCTCAAACATCTCATTTCCAGCACATCCATCCTCCTGCGCACAACTCTATCCATAGCCCACGCCTCGCAACCATACAACATTGTTGGAACCACTATTCCTTCAAACATACCCATTTTTGCTTTCCGAGATAATGCTCTCGACTTCCACACATTCTTCAAGGCCCCCAGAATTTTCGCCCCCTCCCCCACCCTATGATCCACTTCCGCTTCCATGGTTCCATCCGCTGCCAGATCCACTCCCAGATATCTAAAACACTTCACTTCCTCCAGTTTTTCTCCATTCCAACTCACCTCCCAATTGACTTGACCCTCAACCCTACTGTACCTAATAACCTTGCTCTTATTCACATTTACTCTTAACTTTCTTCTTCCACACACTTTACCAAACTCAGTCACCAGCTTCTGCAGTTTCTCACATGAATCAGCCACCAGCGCTGTATCATCAGCGAACAACAACTGACTCACTTCCCAAGCTCTCTCATCCCCAACAGACTTCATACTTGCCCCTCTTTCCAAAACTCTTGCATTTACCTCCCTAACAACCCCATCCATAAACAAATTAAACAACCATGGAGACATCACACACCCCTGCCGCAAACCTACATTCACTGAGAACCAATCACTTTCCTCTCTTCCTACACGTACACATGCCTTACATCCTCGATAAAAACTTTTCACTGCTTCTAACAACTTTCCTCCCACACCAGTAGTTTTTACCAGAAATTATTGTTGCTAGTAGTGCTTGATAGAAATTATTAATCCTAGTAGTACTTACTATAGATTATTTTTGCTAGTAGTACTTACTGAAATTATTATTGCTAGTAGTACTTAGTAGAGATTATTATTGCTAATAGTATTTATCAAAAATTATTATTGCTAGTAGTGATTACTAGATATCATGATTGTTAATAGTACTTTTTGGAGATCATTATTTCTAGTAGTACTTCCTAGAGATTGTTATTGTTAGTAGTTTTAACTAGAGATTGTTATTGCTATTAGTGCTTACTAGAGATAATTATTGCTAGTGTACCTACCAGAGATCATTATTGCTAGTGCTACTTTCTAGAGATCATTATTGTTAGTATTACTAGATATCATTATTGCTGGTTTTACTTATTAGAGATTATTATTGTTAGTAGTTCTTACTGGACGTAATTATTGCTAGTAATGTTTACTATAGATCATTATAGGTAACATATCTATTAGAGATTATTATTGGTAGTAGTACTTACAAGAGATTATTATCGCTACTAGTACTTACTAGAGGATATTTTTGCTAGCAATATTTACTAGAGATCATTATAGCTCGTAGTACTTACTAGAAATCATTATCGCTGATAGTAATTCTTAGAAATTATTATTGCTAGTATTACTTAGTAGAGATTATCATTGCTAGTAGTACTTACTAGAGTTTATTATTGCTAGTAGTACTTAGTAGAAATCATTATTGCTAGTAGTACTTACTAGAGATCATTATTGCTATTAATGCTTAATAGAGATCATTATTGATAGTTGTACTTACTAGAGATCTTTATTGCTAGTAATACTTGCTAGAAATCATTATTGCTAGTAGTAATTACTAGTTATTTTAATTGCTAATAGTGCTTACTAGAGAATATTATTGCTAATAGGACTTACTAGTGATTACTATTGATAATAGGACTTACTAGAGACTATCATTGCTAGTAGCTCTTTCTAGATATTATCAATACTATTAGTGCTTACTAGAGATTATTATTGTTAGTAGTGTTTACTAAAGATTATTTTTGCTAGTTTATACTTACTATAGACCATTATTGATAGTAGTTCTTACTAGGGATCATTGTTGCTATTAGAACTTCCTAGAGATAGTTATTGCTAGTAGTGCTTACTATAGCTCATTTTTGCTAGTATACTTACTAGAGATCATTATTGCTAGTAGTACCTACTAGAAATCATAATTGGTAGTAGTACTTAATAGAGATCATTATTGCTAGTATTACTTACTAGAGATTATCATCGGTAGCATTACATAGTAGAGCTCATTATTGCTAGTAGTGTTTACTAGGAATTATCATTCCTATCTTACTGGAGATTATTATTGCTAGTAGTGCCTACTAGAGATTATTATCGTTAGTAGTACTTACCAGAGATTATCATTGCTAGTAGCACTTACAAGAGATCATTATTTCTAGTAGTACTTACTAGAGATCATTGTTGCTAGTAGTGCTTACTACAGATCATTATTGCTTGTAGTGCTTAGTAGAGATTATTTTTGCTAGTAGTACTTCTTAGAGATTATTATTGCTAGTTGTACTTTCTACAGATCTTTATTGCTAGTAGTACTTAATACAGAACATTTTGCTTGTAGTACTTACTGGAGATTAGTATTGGTAGTAGTACTTACGAGAGATCATTATTGCTAGAAGTACTTACTAGAGATCATTAATGCTATTAGTACTCACTAGAAACAATTATTGCTAGTAGTCCTTACTAGACATTATCATTGCTAGTAGTACTTACTAGAGATTATTTTTGCTAGTAGTACTTAACAGAGATCATTATTGCTAATAGCATTTAATAGAGATCATTATTGCTAGTAGTACTTACTAGAAATCGTTATTGCCTGTAGTACTTACTGTAAATCGCTATTCCTAGTGTATATATATATATATATATATATATATATATATATATATATATATATATATATATATATATATATATATATATATATATATATATATATATATATATATATATATATATATATATATATACATATATATATATATATCTATCACACACCCCTGCCGCAAACCTACATTCACTGAGAACCAATCACTTTCCTCTCTTCCCACACGTACACATGCCTTACATCCTCGATGAAAACTTTTCACTGCTTCTAACAACTTTCCTCCCACACCATATATTCTTAATACCTTCCACAGAGCATCTCTATCAACTCTATCATATGCCTTCTCCAGATCCATAAATGCTACATACAAATCCATTTGCTTTTCTAAGTATTTCTCACATACAATCTTCAAAGCAAACACCTGATCCACACATCCTCTACCACTTCTGAAACCACACTGCTCTTCCCCAATCTGATGCTCTGTACATGCCTTCACCCTCTGAATCAATACCCTCCCATATAATTTACCAGGAATACTCAACAAACTTATACCTCTGTAATTTGAGCACTCACTCTTATCCCCTTTGCCTTTGTACAATGGCACTATGCACGCATTCCGCCAATCCTCAGGCACCTCACCATGAATCATACATACATTAAATAACCTTACCAACCAGTCAACAATACAGTCACCCCCTTTTTTAATAAATTCCACTGCAATACCATCCGGACCTGCTGCCTTGCCGGCTTTCATCTTCCGCAAAGCTTTCACTACCTCTTCTCTGTTTACCAAATCATTTTCCCTAACTCTCTCACTTTGCACACCACCTCGACCAAAACACCCTATATCTGCCACTCTATCATCAAACACATTCAACAAACCTTCAAAATACTCACTCCATCTCCTTCTCACATCACCACTACTTGTTATCACCTCCATGGTTGTTTAATTTGTTTATGGATGGGGTTGTTAGGGAGGTGAATGCAAGAGTTTTGGAAAGAGGGGCAAGTATGAAGTCTGTTGGGGATGAGAGAGCTTGGGAAGTGAGTCAGTTGTTGTTCGCTGATGATACAGCGCTGGTGGCTGATTCATGTGAGAAACTGCAGAAGCTGGTGACTGAGTTTGGTAAAGTGTGTGGAAGAAGAAAGTTAAGAGTAAATGTGAATAAGAGCAAGGTTATTAGGTACAATAGGGTTGAGGGTCAAGTCAATTGGGAGGTGAGTTTGAATGGAGAAAAACTGGAGGAAGTGAAGTGTTTTAGATATCTGGGAGTGGATCTGGCAGCGGATGGAATCATGGAAGCGGAAGTGGATCATAGGGTGGGGGAGGGGGCGAAAATTCTGGGGGCCTTGAAGAATGTTTGGAAGTCGAGAACATTATCTCGGAAAGCAAAAATGGGTATGTTTGAAGGAATAGTGGTTCCAACAATGTTGTATGGTTGCGAGGCGTGGGCTATGGATAGAGTTGTGCGCAGGAGGATGGATGTACTGGAAATGAGATGTTTGAGGACAATGTGTGGTGTGAGGTGGTTTGATCGAATGAGTAACGTAAGGGTAAGAGAGATGTGTGGAAATAAAAAGAGCGTGGTTGAGAGAGCAGAAGAGGGTGTTTTGAAGTGGTTTGGGCACATGGAGAGAATGAGTGAGGAAAGATTGACCAAGAGGATATATGTGTCGGAGGTGGAGGGAACGAGGAGAAGAGGGAGACCAAATTGGAGGTGGAAAGATGGAGTGAAAAAGATTTTGTGTGATCGGGGCCTGAACATGCAGGAGGGTGAAAGGAGGGCAAGGAATAGAGTGAATTGGAGCGATGTGGTATACCGGGGTTGACGTGCTGTCAGTGGATTGAATCAAGGCATGTGAAGCGTCTGGGGTAAACCATGGAAAGTTGTGTAGGTATGTATATTTGCGTGTGTGGACGTATGTATATACATGTGTATGGGGGTGGGTTGGGCCATTTCTTTCGTCTGTTTCCTTGCGCTACCTCGCAAACGCGGGAGACAGCGACAAAGTATAATAAAAGAAAATAAATAAAAAATATATATCTATATATATGCATATATATATATATATATATATATATATATATATATATATATATATATATATATATATATATATATATATATATATATATATATATATATATATATATATGTATATATATATATATATATATATATATATATATATATATATATATATATATATATATATATATATATATATATATATATATATATATATATATATATATATATATATATATATATATATATATGAGTCAGTGGTTGTTCGCTGATGATACAGCGCTGGTGGCTGATTCATGTGAGAAACTGCAGAAGCTGGTGACTGAGTTTGGTAAAGTGTGTGGAAGAAGAAAGTTAAGAGTAAATGTGAATAAGAGCAAGGTTATTAGGTACAGTAGGGTTGAGGGTCAAGTCAATTGGGAGGTGAGTTTGAATGGAGAAAAACTGGAGGAAGTGAAGTGTTTTAGATATCTGGGAGTGGATTTGGCAGCGGATGGAAACATGGAAGCGGAAGTGGATCATAGGGTGGGGGAGGGGGCGAAAATTCTGGGAGCCTTGAAGAATGTGTGGAAGTCGAGAACATTATCTCGGAAAGCAAAAATGGGTATGTTTGAAGGAATAGTGGTTCCAACAATGTTGTATGGTTGCGAGGCGTGGGCTATGGACAGAGTTGTGCGCAGGAGGATGGATGTGCTGGAAATGAGATGTTTGAGGACAATGTGTGGTGTGAGGTGGTTTGATCGAGTAATTAACGTAAGGGTAAGAGAGATGTGTGGAAATAAAAAGAGCGTGGTTGAGAGAGCAGAAGAGGGTGTTTTGAAATGGTTTGGTCACATGGAGAGAATGAGTGAGGAAAGATTGACCAAGAGGATATATGTGTCGGAGGTGGAGGGAACGAGGAGAAGAGGGAGACCAAATTGGAGGTGGAAAGATGGAGTGAAAAAGATTTTGTGTGATCGGGGCCTGAACATGCAGGAGGGTGAAAGGAGGGCAAGGAATAGAGTGAATTGGAGCGATGTGGTATACCGGGGTTGACGTGCTGTCAGTGGATTGAATCAAGGCATGTGAAGCGTCTGGGGTAAACCATGGAAAGCTGTGTAGGTATGTATATTTGCGTGTGTGGACGTATGTATATACATGTGTATGGGGGTGGGTTGGGCCATTTCTTTCGTCTGTTTCCTTGCGCTACCTCGCAAACGCGGGAGACAGCGACAAAGTATAATAAAAGAAAATAAATAAAAAATATATATCTATATATATGCATATATATATATATATATATATATATATATATATATATATATATATATATATATGTATATATATATATATATATATATATATATATATATATATATATATATATATATATATATATATATATATATATATATATATATGTATATATATATTTTTTTTTTTTTTTTTTTTTTTTTTAATACTTTGTCGCTGTCTCCCGCGTTTGCGAGGTAGCGCAAGGAAACAGACGAAAGAAATGGCCCAACCCTCCCCATACACATGTACATACCCACGTCCACACACGCAAATATACATACCTACACAGCTTTCCATGGTTTACCCCGGACGCTTCACATGCCCTGATTCAATCCACTGACAGCACGTCAACCCCTGTATACCACATCGCTCCAATTCACTCTGTTCCTTGCCCTCCTTTCACCCTCCTGCATGTTCAGGCCCCGATCACACAAAATCCTTTTCACTCCATCTTTCCACCTCCAATTTGGTCTCCCTCTTCTCCTCGTTCCCTCCACCTCCGACACATATATCCTCTTGGTCAATCTTTCCTCACTCATTCTCTCCATGTGCCCAAACCATTTCAAAACACCCTCTTCTGCTCTCTCAACCACGCTCTTTTTATTTCCACACATCTCTCTTACCCTTACGTTACTTACTCGATCAAACCACCTCACACCACACATTGTCCTCAAACATCTCATTTCCAGCACATCCATCCTCCTGCGCACAACTCTATCCATAGCCCACGCCTCGCAACCATACAACATTGTTGGAACCACTATTCCTTCAAACATACCCATTTTTGCTTTCCGGGATAATGTTCTCGACTTCCACAAATTTTTCAAGGCTCCCAAAATTTTCGCCCCCTCCCCCACCCTATGATCCACTTCCGCTTCCATGGTTCCATCCGCTGACAGATCCACTCCCAGATATCTAAAACACTTCACTTCCTCCAGTTTTTCTCCATTCAAACTCACCTCCCAATTGACTTGACCCTCAACCCTACTGTACCTAATAACCTTGCTCTTATTCACATTTACTCTTAACTTTCTTCTTCCACACACTTTACCAAACTCCGTCACCAGCTTCTGCAGTTTCTCACATGAATCCGCCACCAGCGCTGTATCATCAGCGAACAACAACTGACTCACTTCCCAAGCTCTCTCATCCCCAACAGACCTCATACTTGCCCCTCTTTCCAAGACTCTTGCATTTACCTCCCTAACAACCCCATCCATAAACAAATTAAACAACCATGGAGACATCACACACCCCTGCCGCAAACCTACATTCACTGAGAACCAATCACTTTCCTCTCTTCCTACACGTACACATGCCTTACATCCTCGATAAAAACTTTTCACTGCTTCTAACAACTTGCCTCCCACCCCATATATTCTTAATACCTTCCACAGAGCATCTCTATCAACTCTATCATATGCCTTCTCCAGATCCATAAATGCTACATACAAATCCATTTGCTTTTCTAAGTATTTCTCACATACATTCTTCAAAGCAAACACCTGATCCACACATCCTCTCCCACTTCTGAAACCACACTGCTCTTCCCCAATCTGATGCTCCGTACATGCCTTCACCCTCTCAATCAATACCCTCCCATATAATTTACCAGGAATACTCAACAAACTTATACCTCTGTAATTTGAGCACTCACTCTTATCCCCTTTGCCTTTGTACAACGGCACTATGCACGCATTCCGCCAATCCTCAGGCACCTCACCATGAGTCATACATACATTAAATAACCTTACCAACCACTCAACAATACAGTCACCCCCTTTTTTAATAAATTCCACTGCAATACCATCCAAACCTGCTGCCTTGCCGGCTTTCATCTTCCGCAAAGCTTTTACTACCTCTTCTCTGTTTACCAAATCATTTTCCCTAACCCTCTCACTTTGCACACCACCTCGACCCAAACACCCTATATCTGCCACTCTGTCATCAGACACATTCAACAAACCTTCAAAATACTCATTCCATCTCCTTCTCACATCACCACTACTTGTTATCACCTCCCCATTTACGCCCTTCACTGAAGTTCCCATTTGCTCCCTTGTCTTACGCACCCTATTTACCTCCTTCCAGAACATCTTTTTATTCTCCCTAAAATTTACTGATAGTCTCTCACCCCAACTCTCATTTGCCCTTTTTTTCACCTCTTGCACCTTTCTCTTGACCTCCTGTCTCTTTCTTTTATACTTCTCCCACTCAATTGCATTTTTTCCCTGCAAAAATCGTCCAAATGCCTCTCTCTTCTCTTTCACTAATACTCTTACTTCTTCATCCCACCACTCACTACCCTTTCTAAACAGCCCACCTCCCACTCTTCTCATGCCACAAGCATCTTTTGCGCAATCCATCACTGATTCCCTAAATACATCCCATTCCTCCCCCACTCCCCTTACTTCCATTGTTCTCACCTTTTTCCATTCTGTACACAGTCTCTCCTGATACTTCTTCACACAGGTCTCCTTCCCAAGCTCACTTACTCTCACCACCTTCTTCACCCCAACATTCACTCTTCTTTTCTGAAACCCCATACTAATCTTCACCTTAGCCTCCACAAGATAATGATCAGACATCCCTCCAGTTGCACCTCTCAGCACATTTACATCCAAAAGTCTCTCTTTCGCACGCCTGTCAATTAACACGTAATCCAATAACGCTCTCTGGCCATCTCTCCTACTTACATAAGTATACTTATGTATATCTCGCTTTTTAAACCAGGTATTCCCAATCATCAGTCCTTTTTCAGCAGCTAAATGAGTGTGTTAGCGGTTTTGATGCACGAGACCGGGTTATAGTGATGGGTGATTTGAATGCAAAGGTGAGTAATGTGGCAGTTGACGGAATAATTGGTATGCATGGGGTGTTCAGTGTTGTAAATGGAAATGGTGAAGAGTATATATATATATATATATATATATATATATATATATATATATATATATATATATATATATATATATATATATATATATATGAGTCAGTTATTGTTCGCTGATGATACAGCGCTGGTGGCTGATTCATGTGAGAAACTGCAGAAGCTGGTGACTGAGTTTGGTAAAGTGTGTGAAAGAAGAAAGTTAAGAGTTAATGTGAATAAGAGCAAGGTTATTAGGTACAGTAGGGTTGAGGGTCAAGTCAATTGGGAGGTGAGTTTGAATGGAGAAAAACTGGAGGAAGTGAAGTGTTTTAGATATCTGGGAGTGGATCTGGCAGCGGATGGAAACATGGAAGCGGAAGTGGATCATAGGGTGGGGGAGGGGGCGAAAATTCTGGGAGCCTTGAAGAATGTGTGGAAGTCGAGAACATTATCTCGGAAAGCAAAAATGGGTATGTTTGAAGGAATAGTGGTTCCAACAATGTTGTATGGTTGCGAGGCGTGGGCTATGGACAGAGTTGTGCGCAGGAGGATGGATGTGCTGGAAATGAGATGTTTGAGGACAATGTGTGGTGTGAGGTGGTTTGATCGAGTAAGTAACGTAAGGGTAAGAGAGATGTGTGGAAATAAAAAGAGCGTGGTTGAGAGAGCAGAAGAGGGTGTTTTGAAATGGTTTGGTCACATGGAGAGAATGAGTGAGGAAAGATTGACCAAGAGGATATATGTGTCGGAGGTGGAGGGAACGAGGAGAAGAGGGAGACCAAATTGGAGGTGGAAAGATGGAGTGAAAAAGATTTTGTGTGATCGGGGCCTGAACATGCAGGAGGGTGAAAGGAGGGCAAGGAATAGAGTGAATTGGAGCGATATGGTATACCGGGGTTGACGTGCTGTCAGTGGATTGAATCAAGGCATGTGAAGCGTCTGGGGTAAACCATGGAAAGCTGTGTAGGTATGTATATTTGCGTGTGTGGACGTATGTATATACATGTGTATGGGGGTGGGTTGGGCCATTTCTTTCGTCTGTTTCCTTGCGCTACCTCGCAAACGCGGGAGACAGCGACAAAGGAAAAAAAAAAAAATATATATATATATATATATATATATATATATATATATATATATATATATATATATATATATATATATATATATATATATATATACATATTTATTTATTTATTTATTTTGCTTTGTCGCTGTCTCCCATGTTTGCGAGGTAGCGCAAGGAAACAGAGTAAAGAAATGGCCCAACCCACCCCCATACACATGTATATAGATACACGTCCACACACGCAAATGTACATACCTATACATCTCAATGTACACATATATATATATATACACACACAAACATATACATATATACACATGTACATGATTCATACTGTCTGCCTTTATTTATTCCCATCGCCCCCTCGCCACACATGGAATAACATCCCCCTTCCCCCTCATGTGTGCGAGGTAGCGCTAGGGAAAGACAACAAAAACCCCCTTCATTCACACTCAGTCTCTAGCTGTCATGTAATAATGCCTGAAACCACAGCTCCCTTTCCACATACATGCCCCACAGAACTTTCCATGGTTTACCCCAGACGCTTCACATGCCCTGATTCAATCCATTGACAGTACGTCTACCCCGGTATACCACATCAATCCAATTCACTATATTCCTTGCCCGCCTTTTACCCTCCTGCATGTTCAGGCCCCGATCACTCAAAATCTTTTTCACTCCATCTTTTCACGTCCAATTTGGTCTCCCACTTCTCCTCGTGCCCTCCACCTCCGACACATATATCCTCTTGGTCAATCTTTCCTCACTCATTCTTTCCATGTGCCCAAACCATTTCAAAACACCCTCTTCTGCTCTCTCAACCACGCTCTTTTTATTTCCACACATCTCTCTTACCCTTACATTACTTACTCGATCAAACCACCTCACACCACATATTGTCCTCAAACATAGCATTTCCAGCACATCCACCCTCCTGCGCACAGCTCGATCTATAGCCCATGCCTCGCAACCATACAACATTGTTGGAACCACTATTCCTTCAAACATAGCCATTTTTGCTTTCGGACATAATGTTCTCGACTTCCAAACATTCTTGAAGTCTCCCAGGATTTTCGCCCCATCCCCCACCCTATGATTCACTTCCGCTTCCATGGTTCTATCCGCTGCCAAATCCACTCCATATATCTAAAACACTTTACTTCCTCCAGTTTTTCTCCATTCAAACTTACCTCCCAATTGACTTGACCCTCAACCCTACTGTACCTAATAACCTTGCTCTTATTCACATTTACTCTTAACTTTCTTCTTTCACACACTTTACCAAACTCAGTCACCAGCTTCTGCAGTTTCTCACATGAATCAGCCACCAGCGCTGTATCATCAGCGAACAACAACTGACTCACTTCCCAAGCTCTCTCATCCCCAACAGACTACATACTTGCCCCTCTTTCCAAAACTCTTGCATTTACCTCCCTAACAACCCCATCCATAAACAAATTAAACAACCATGGAAACATCACACACCCCTGCCGCAAACCTACATTCACTGAGAACCAATCACTTTCCTCTCTTCCTACACATACATATGCCTTACATCCTCGATAAAAACTTTTCACTGCTTCTAACAACTTGCCTCCCACAACATAGATTTTTAGTACCTTCCACAGAGCATCCCAATCAACTTTATCATATGCCTTCTCCAGATCCATAAATGCTACATACAAATCCATTTGCTTTTCTGAGTATTTCTCACATACATTTTTCAAGGCAAACACCTGATCCACACATCCTCTACCACTTCTGAAACCACACTGCTCTTCCCCAATCTGATGCTCATTACATACCTTCACCCTTTCAGTCAATACCCTACCATATAATTTATCAGGAATGCTCAATAAACTTATACCTCTGTAATTTGAGCACTCACTCTTATCCCCTTTGCCTTTGTACAATGGCACTATGGAAGCATTCCGCCAATTCTCAGGCACCTCACCATGAATCATACATACATTAAATAACCTTACCAACCAGTCAACAATACAGTCACCCCCTTTTTTAATAAAATCCACTGCAATACCATCCAAACCTACTGCCTTGCCGGCTTTCATCTTCCGCAAAGCTTTTACTACTTCTTCTCTGTTTACCAAATCATTTTCCCTAACCCTCTCACTTTGCACACCACCTCGACCAAAGCACCCTATATCAACAAACCTTCAAAATACTCACTCCATCTCCTTCTCACATCACCACTACTTGTTATCACCTCCCCATTAGCCCCCTTCACTGAAGTTCTTATTAGCTCTCTTGTCTTACGCACTTTATTTACCTCCTTCCAAAACATCTTTTTATTCTCCCTAAAATTTAATGATACTCTCTCACCCCAACTCTCATTTGCCCTCTTTCTCACCTCTTGCACCTTTCTCTTGACCTCCTGTCTCTTTCTTTTATACATCTCCCACTCATTTGCGTTTTTTCGCTGCAAAAATCGTCCAAATGCCTTTCTCTTCTCTTTCACTAATAATCTTACTTCTTCATCCCACCACTCACTACCCTTTCTGATCAACTCACCTCCCACGCTTCTCATGCCACAAGCATCTTTTGCGCAAGCCATCACTGATTCCCTAAATTCATCCCATTCCTCCCCCATTCCCCTTACCTCCTTTGTTCTCACCTTTTCCCATTCTTTACTCAGTCTCTCCTGGTACTTCCTCACACAAGTCTCCTTCCCAAGCTCACTTACGCTCACCATCCTCTTCACCCCAACATTCTCTCTTCTTTTCTGAAAACCCATACAAATCTTCACCCTCGCCTCCACAAGATAATGATCAGACATCCCTCCAGTTGCACCTCTCAGCATATTAACATCCAAGTCTCTCTCGCGCGCCTGTCAATTAACACGTAATCCAATAACGCTCTCTGGCCATCTCTCCTAATTACATACGCATACTTATGTATATCTCGCTTTTTAAACCAGGTATTCCTAATCACCAGTTCTTTTTCAGCATACAAATCTACAAGCTCTTCACCATTTCCATTTACAACACTGAACACCCCATGTATACCAATTATTCCCTCGACTGCCACATTACTCACCCTTGCATTCAAATCATCCATCACTATAACCCGGTCTTGTGCACCAAAACCACTAACACACTCATTCAGCTTTTCCCAAAACACTTGCCTCTCATGATCTTTTCTTCTCATACCCTGGTGCATATGCACCAATAATCACCCATCTCTCTCCATCAACTTTCAGTTTTACCCATATTAATCTAGAATTTACTTTCTTTCATTCTATCACATACTCCCACAACTCCTGTTTCAGGAGTAGTGCTACTCCTTCTCTTGTTCTTGTCCTCTCACTAACCCCTGACTTTACTCCCAAGATATTCCAAAACCACTCTCCCCCCTTACCCTTGAGCTTCGTATCACTCATAGCCAAATCATCCAGGTTCCTTTCCTCAAACATACTACTTATCTCTCTTTTTTTCACATCTTGGTTACATCCACACACATTTAGACACCCCAGTCTGAGGCTTCGAGAAGGATGAGCACTCCCCGCGTGACTCCTTCTTCTGTTTTCCATTTTAGAAAGTTAAAATACAAGGAGAGGAGGATTTCTGGCCCCCCGCTCCCGTCCCCTCTAGTATATATATATATATACATATATATATATATATATATATATATATATATATATATATATATATATATATATATATATATATATATATATAGTGAAAGAGAAGAGAGAGGCATTTGGACGCTTTTAGCAGGGAAAAAATGAAATTGAGTGGGAGATGTATAAAAGAAAGGGACAGGAGGTCAAGAGAAAGGTGCAAGAGGTGAAAAAAAGGGCAAATGAGAGTTGGGGTGAGAGAGTATCATTAAATTTTAGGGAGAATAAAAAGATGTTCTGGAAGGAGGTAAATAAAGTGCGTAAGACAAGGGAGCAAATGGGAACTTCAGTGAAGGGCGCAAATGGGGAGGTGATAACAAGTAGTGGTGATGTGAGAAGGAGATAGGGTGAGTATTTTGAAGGTTTGTTGAATGTGTTTGATGATAGAGTGGCAGATATAGGGTGTTTTGGTCGAGGTGGTGTACAAAGTGAGAGGGTTAGGGAAAATGATTTGGTAAACAGAGAAGAAGTAGTAAAAGCTTTGCGGAAGATGAAAGCCGGCAAGGCAGCAGGTTTGGATGGTATTGCAGTGGAATTTATTAAAAAAGGGGGTGACTGTACTGTTGACTGGTTGGTAAGGTTATTTAATGTATGTATGACTCATGGTGAGGTGCCTGAGGATTGGCGGAATGCGTGCATAGTGCCATTGTACAAAGGGAAAGGGGATAAGAGTGAGTGCTCAAATTACAGAGGTATAAGTTTGTTGAGTATTCCTGGTTAATTATATGGGAGGGTATTGATTGAGAGGGTGAAGGCATGTACAGAGCATCAGATTGGGGAAGAGCAGTGTGGTTTCAGAAGTGGTAGAGGATGTGTGGATCAGGTGTTTGCTTTGAAGAATGTATGTGAGAAATACTTAGAAAAGCAAATGGATTTGTATGTAGCATTTATGGATCTGGAGAAGGCATATGATAGAGTTGATAGAGATGCTCTGTGGAAGGTATTAAGAATATATGGTGTGGGAGGAAAGTTGTTAGAAGCAGTGAAAAGTTTTTATCGAGGATGTAAGGCTTGTGTACGTGTAGGAAGAGAGGAAAGTGATTGGTTCTCAGTGAATGTAGGTTTGCGGCAGGGGTGTGTGATGTCTCCATGGTTGTTTAATTTGTTTATGGATGGGGTTGTTAGGGAGGTGAATGCAAGAGTTTTGGAAAGAGGGGCAAGTATGAAGTCTGTTGGGGATGAGAGAGCTTGGGAAGTGAGTCAGTTGTTGTTCGCTGATGATACAGCGCTGGTGGCTGATTCATGTGAGAAACTGCAGAAGCTGGTGACTGAGTTTGGTAAAGTGTGTGAAAGAAGAAAGTTAAGAGTAAATGTGAATAAGAGCAAGGTTATTAGGTATAGTAGGGTTGAGGGTCAAGTCACTTGGGAGGTGAGTTTGAACGGAGAAAAACTGGAGGAAGTGAAGTGTTTTAGATATCTGGTAGTGGATCTGACAGCGGATGGAACCATGGAAGCGGAAGTGGATTATAGGGTGGGGGAGGGGGCGAAAATTCTGGGAGCCTTGAAGAATGTGTGGAAGTCGAGAACATTATCTCGGAAAGCAAAAATGGGTATGTTTGAAGGAATAGTGGTTCCAACAATGTTGTATGGTTGCGAGGCGTGGGCTATGGATAGAGTTGTGCGCAGGAGGATGGATGTGCTGGAAATGAGATGTTTGAGGACAATGTGTGGTGTGAGGTGGTTTGATCGAGTAAGTAACGTAAGGGTAAGAGAGATGTGTGGAAATAAAAAGAGCGTGGTTGAGAGAGCAGAAGAGGGTGTTTTGAAATGGTTCGGGCACATGTAGAGAATGAGTGAGGAAAGATTGACCAAGAGAATATATGTGTCGGAGGTGGAGGGAACGAGGAGAAGAGGGAGACCAAATTGGAGGTGGAAAGATGGAGTGAAAAAGATTTTGAGTGATCGGGGCCTGAACATGCAGGAGGGTGAAAGGAGGGCAAGGAATAGAGTGAATTGGAGCGATGTGGTATACCGGGGTTGACGTGCTGTCAGTGGATTGAATCAAGGCATGTGAAGCGTCTGGGGTAAACCATGGAAAGCTGTGTAGGTATGTATATTTGCGTGTGTGGACGTATGTATATACATGTGTATGGGGGTGGGTTGGGCTATTTCTTTCGTCTGTTTCCTTGCGCTACCTCGCAAACGCGGTAGACAGCGACAAAGCAAAAAAAAAAAAAAAATAGAAAAAAAAAAAAAAATATATATATATATATATATATATATATATATATATATATATATATATATATATATATATATATATATATATATATATATATATATACTCATATACACATGTACATATTCATACTTGCTTGCCTTCATCTATTCCTGTCGCTACACCTCTCCACAGGAAACAGCATGGCTGCCCCCCACTTCAGTGAGGTAGCGCAAGGAAAACACCCACAAAAGGCCACATTCCTTCACATTCAGTCTCTAGCTGTCGTGTGTAATACACCGAAACCGCAGCTCCCTTACCACATCTAGGACCCACAGACCTTTCCATGGTTTACCCCAAACGCTTCTCATGCCACGGTTCAATCCATTTACAGCACGTCGACTAATTCACTCTATTCCTTGCCTGCACCTCACCCTCCTGTACGTTCAAGCCCCGGTCGCTAAAGTTCCCCTCCACTTAATCCTTCCACCTCCCGTGTTCCGCGTCACCTTGTTCCCTCACCTCCCACAAACATACTCATTGTCCCCCCCGCCTCCCACCCTCATTTCCTCCACATGCCCAAACCACCTCAAAACACACTCCTCTTCTCTGTCAAGCACACTCCTTTTACTTACACTCATCTCTCTCACCCTTTTACTGCTCAATTAAGCCACCTCACACCACATATTGTTCTCAAACATTTCATTTCTAACACATCCACCCTCCTCCATACGATTAATCCCATCTATAGCCTACGCCTCGCAACCATGCAACTTTGCTGGAATCCCCATTCCCTCAAACACATTTACACTTGCTCGCCGAGACAACATTCTCTCCCTCCACACACACTTCGTCCCTCCCATATCTTTCGCCCCGCCCCCATCCTGTGACTCACTTCCGCTTCCATGGTTCCATCCGCTGCCAAATCCACTCTCATATCTAGAACACTTTACTTCCTCCAGTTTTTCTCCATTCAAACTTACCTCCCAATTGACTTGTACCTCAACCCTACTGTACCCAATAGCCTTTCTCTTATTTACATTTACTCTCAGCTTTCTTCTTTCACACACTTTACCAAACTCAATCACCAGCTTCTGCAGTTTCTCACCCGAATCAGCCACCGGCGCTGTATCATCAGCGAACAACAACTGAATCACTTCCCAATCCCTTTCATTCAAAACAGACTGCTTACTTGCCCTTTTCACCAAAACTTTGGCATTCACCTCCCTAACAACCCATTCATAAACAGATTAAACAACCATGGAGACTTCACACACCCCTGCCGCAAACCGACATTCACTGAGAACCAATCACTTTCCTCTCTTCCTACTCGTACACATGCCTTACATCCTTGGTAAAAACCCTTCAACGCCTCCAGCAACTCACCTCCTACACCATAGACTCCTAAAACTTTTCACAAAGTACATTCATCAACCTTATCATATGCCTTCTTTGGATTCACAAATGCTGTATAGAAATCCATCTACACTTCCAAAAATTTCTCACATACATTCTTCAAAGCAAACACCTGATCCATACATCCTCTACCACTTCTGAAACCACACTGCTCTTCCCCAGTCTGATGCTCTGTACATGCCTTCACCCTCTCAATCAATACCCTCCCATATAATTTCCCAGGAATACTCAAACTTATACCTTTGTAATTTGAACACTCACCTTTATCTCATTTGCCTTTGTACAGTGGCACTGTGCAAGCATTCCGCCAATCCTCAGGCACTTCACCAGGGTCCATACACACACACTGAACATCTCCACCAATCAAACAACAACACAGTCGCCCCTTCCCCCAACAAACTCCACTTCAACACCACGCAAACCCGCCGCTCTGCCGGATTTCATCCTCCGCAAAGCTCCCACTACCACAACTCTCTTCACCAAACCATTGTCCCTGACCCTCTCACCTAGCAACCACCTCCCTCCGACGAAAACACCCTATATCTCCCACTCTGTCATCAAACACATTCAACAAACCTTCAAAATACTCACTCCATCTCCTCACTTTATCACTCTCCGTTACCAACTCCCTACTTACCCCCTTACCATTGCTCCCACCTGCTCCCCTTAACCTAACCTAAACCAGATAAATATAACCTTTACTTAACCTAACCTAACCTAGATAGATTTAATCTTCCCTTAAGCTAACCTAACACTGATAGATTTAACCTTTCCTTAACCTAACCTAACCTAACCCAACCCAGCTAGATTTAACCTTTCCTTAACCTAATTCAAACTGTCTAAACAAACATCAAGTAATAGAAATACACCAAGAGTCATTTGTGGTTATGATTATTCCTGTTTCCATGACAGCATGTTCTATGTTCTATGACAGGTGACAGTGGCAGTCATTCAAAAAAAAAAAAAGAAAAGCAGAATTTTTATAATTCCTTATAATCAGATATATATAAACGTTATGTGGTGTTGTGATGTTGCTCAAGGATCTGTTGGTTTATAGCTAAGTCAATATAAAACATACTTGTTAATACTGATCTTACAATAGATCTGTTAATATTAAGCAATATTATGGAAGTATATCTTTGTTCATATTATGTATAAGAATATGTACATTACATAGTGACACTGTTAATTCTCTCTCTCTCTCTCTCTCTCTCTCTCTCTCTCTCTCTCTCTCTCTCTCTCTCTCTCTCTCTCTCTCTCTCTCTCTCTCTCTCTCTCTCTCTCTCTCTCTCTCTCTCTCTCTCTCTCTCTCTCTCTCTCTCTCTCTCTCCATATATATATATATATATATATATATATATATATAGGTCAAATATTATGCAATATTTGATCACGTTTTCTAATGCCACTTACATGAATATCAGTACAATGATTATTATTTATGAATGACCTTGTGTTGGATGACCTTTTGTTGAATGACCTTCTAATGGATGATCTTGTGTTGGATGACCTTGTGTTGGATAATCTTGTGTTGGATAACCTTGTGTTGGATGATCTTTTGTTGGATGACCTTGTGTTGGATGACCTTGTGTTGGATGACATTGTGTTGCATGACCTTGTGTTGGATGACATTGTGTTGGATGATCTTGCGTTGCATGATCTTGAGTTGGATGACCTTGTGCTGGATGACCTTATGTTGGATGACCTTGTATTGAATAACCTTTTGTCGGATGGCCTTGTGTTGGATGATCTTGTGTTGGATGACCTTGTGTTGGATGACCTTGTGTTGGATGACATTGTGTTGCATGACCTTGTATTGGATGACATTGTGTTGGATGATCTTGTGTTGCATGATCTTGAGTTGGATGACCTTTTGCTGGATGACCTTATGTTGGATGACCTTGTTTTGAATAACCTTGTGTTGGATGACAATGTGTTGGATGACCTTGAGTTGGATCACTTTGTGTTGGATGACCTTGTATTGGATAACCATGTGTTGGATAACCTTGTATTGCATGACATTGTGTTGGATGACCTTGTGTTGGACGACCTTGTGTAGGGTGACATTGTGTTGGATTTTCTCGTGTTGGATGACCTTTTGCAAGACGACCTGGTGTTGGATGATCTTGTGTTGGATGACCTTTTTCTGGATGACTTTGTGTTGGATGACTTTGCATTGAATAACCTTGTATTGGATGACCTTGTATTGGATGAACTTGTGTTGGATGACCTTGTATTGGATGGCCTTGTGTCGGATGACATGGTGTCGGATGATATTGTGTCGGATGACCTTGTATTGAATGATCTTGAGTTGGATGATCTTGTGTCGGATGACGCTGGTGTTGGATGACCTTGTCTGGATGACCTTCTGTTGGATGACATTGTGTTGGATGATCTCGTGTTGGATGACCTTGCGTCAGATGATCTTATGTTGGATGACCTTATATTTGATGACCTTGTGTTGGATGACATTGTGTTGGGTGACCTGTTGGATGACCTTGTGTTGGATGACAATATGTCGGATAACCTTGTGTTGGATGACCTTGTGTTGGATGACCTTGTATTGGATAACCTTGTACTGTATGACCTTGTGTTAGATGACATTGTGTTGAAGGACCTTGTGTTGGATGATCTTGCGTCGGATGACCTTGTGTTGGATGACATTGCGTTTTGTCAAATGTCCTTGTGCTGGATGACTTTTTGTCAGATGACCTTGTACTGAATGACCTTGTATTAGATGACACTGTATTGTATGATCTTGTATTGGATGACATATTGTCGGATGATCTTGTGTTGAACGACCTTGTGTTGGGTGACATTGTGTTGGATGACCTTGTGTTGGATGACCTTGTGTCGAATGACCTTGTGTTGGATGATATTGCGTTGGATGACCTTGTATTGGATGATCTTACATTTTATGACCTTGTAGTGTATGACACTGTATTGGATGACCTTTTATTGGATGACCTTGTGTTGGATGACCTTGTATTGGATCACCTTGTATTGCATGACCTTGTGTTGGATGACTTTTTGTTGGGTGACCTTGTATTGGATGACCTTGTGTCGGATGACATTGCGTTGGATGACCTTGTGTCAAATGACCTTGTGTTGGATGACCTTGTGTCAGATGACCTTGTACTGAATGACCTTGTATTGAATGACATTGTATTGGATGACCTTAATTGGATTACCTTGTGTTGGGTGATCTTGTGTTGGCTGACGTTGTGCTGAATGACCTTGTGTCGGATGACATTGTGTTGGACAACAGTGTGTTGGATGAACTTGTACTGGATGATCCTATATTGTATGATCTTGTGTTAGATGACATTGTGTTGGATGACCTTGTGTTGGATGACCTTGTGTAGGATGACATTGTGTTGGATGACCTTGTGTTGGATTGCCTTGTATTGGATGATATTGTATTGTATGACCTCGTATTGGATAACATTTTGTTGGATGACCTTGTATTGGATGACCTTGTGTTGGACGACAATGTGTTGGATGACCTTGTATTGGATGATCTTACATTGTATGACCTTGTTTTGCATGACCATGTATTAGATGACCTTGTGTTGAACGACAATGTGTTGGATGACCTTGTGTTGGATGACCGTGTGTTGGATGACATTGTGTTGGATGACCTTGTGTTGGATGACAATATGTTGGATGATCTTGTGTTGGAATACCTTGTGTTGGATGACAATGTGTTTGGTGACATTGTGTTGGATGACCTTGTCCTTGGTGACAATGTGTTGGATGACCTTGTGTTGGATGACCTTGTGTTTGATGGCCTTGTATTTGATGATGTTTTATTGTATGACCTTTTGTTGGATGACCTTGTATTGGATGACCTTGTGTTGGATGACAATGTGTTGGATGACCTTGTATTGGATGCTCTTATGTTGTATGACCTTGTGTTGGATGACACTGTGTTGGATGACCTTGTATTGGATGACCTTGTGTTGGACGACAATATGTTGGATGACCTTGTATTGGATGATCTTATATTGTATGACCTAGTGTTGGATGGCATTGTGTTGGATGACCTTGTGCTGGATGACCTTGTATTGGATGGCCTTGTTTTTTTTTTTTTTTTTTTTGCTTTGTCGCTGTCTCCCGCGTTTGCGAGGTAGCGCAAGGAAACAGACGAAAGAAATGGCCCAACCCACCCCCATACACATGTATATACATACGTCCACACACGCAAATATACATACCTACACAGCTTTCCATGGTTTACCCCAGACGCTTCACATGCCTTGATTCAATCCACTGACAGCACGTCAACCCCGGTATAACACATCGCTCCAATTCACTCTATTCCTTGCCCTCCTTTCACCCTCCTGCATGTTCAGGCCCCGATCACACAAAATCTTTTTCACTCCATCTTTCCACCTCCAATTTGGTCTCCCTCTTCTCCTCGTTCCCTCCACCTCCGACACATATATCCTCTTGGTCAATCTTTCCTCACTCATTCTCTCCATGTGACCAAACCATTTCAAAACACCCTCTTCTGCTCTCTCAACCACGCTCTTTTTATTTCCACACATCTCTCTTACCCTTACGTTACTTACTCGATCAAACCACCTCACACCACACATTGTCCTCAAACGTCTCATTTCCAGCACATCCATCCTCCTGCGCACAACTCTATCCATAGTCCACGCCTCGCAACCATACAACATTGTTGGAACCACTATTCCTTCAAACATACACATTTTTGCTCTCCGAGATAATGTTCTCGACTTCCACACATTCTTCAAGGCTCCCAGAATTTTCGCCCCCTCCCCCACCCTATGATCCACTTCCGCTTCCATGGTTCCATCCGCTGACAGATCCACTCCCAGATATCTAAAACACTTCACTTCCTCCAGTTTTTCTCCATTCAAACTCACCTCCCAATTGACTTGACCCTCAACCCTACTGTACCTAATAACCTTGCTCTTATTTACATTTACTCTTAACTTTCTTCTTTCACACACTTTACCAAACTCAGTCACCAGCTTCTGTAGTTTCTCACATGAATCAGCCACCAGCGCTGTATCATCAGCGAACAACAGCTGACTCACTTCCCAAGCTCTCTCATCCCCAACAGACTTCATACTTGCCCCTCTTTCCAAAACTCTTGCATTCACCTCCCTAGCAACCCCATCCATAAACAAATTAAACAACCATGGAGACATCACACACCCCTGCCGCAAACCTACATTCACCGAGAACCAATCACTTTCCTCTCTTCCTACACGTACACATGCCTTACATCCTCGATAAAAACTTTTCACTGCTTCTAACAACTTGCCTCCCACACCATATATTCTTAATACCTTCCACAGAGCATCTCTATCAACTCTATCATATGCCTTCTCCAGATCCATAAATGCTACATACAAATCCATTTGCTTTTCTAAGTATTTCTCACATACATTCTTCAAAGCAAACACCTGATCCACACATCCTCTACCACTTCTGAAACCACACTGCTCCTCCCCAATCTGATGCTCTGTACATGCCTTCACCCTCTCAATCAATACCCTCCCATATAATTTACCAGGAATACTCAACAAACTTATACCTCTGTAATTTGAGCACTCACTCTTATCCCCTTTGCCTTTGTACAATGGCACTATGCACGCATTCCGCCAATCCTCAGGCACCTCACCATGAGTCATACATAAATTAAATAACCTTACCAACCAGTCAACAATACAGTCACCCCCTTTTTTAATAAATTCCACTGCAATACCATCCAAACCTGCTGCCTTGCCGGCTTTCATCTTCCGCAAAGCTTTTACTACCTCTTCTCTGTTTACCAAATCATTTTCCCTAACCCTCGCACTTTGCACACCACCTCGACCAAAACACCCTATATCTGCCACTCTATCATCAAACACATTCAACAAACCTTCAAAATACTCACTCCATCTCCTCACATCACCGCTACTTGTTATCACCTCCCCATTTGCGCCCTTCACTGAAGTTCCCATTTTACGCACTTTATTTACCTCCTTCCAGAACATCTTTTTATTCTCCCTAGAATTTAATGATACTCTCTCACCCCAACTCTCATTTGCCCTTTTTTTCACCTCTTGCACCTTTCTCTTGACCTCCTGTCTCTTTCTTTTATACGTCTCCCACTCAATTGCATTTTTTCCCTGCAAAAATCGTCCAAAAGCCTCTCTCTTCTCTTTCACTAATACTCTTACTTCTTCATCCCACCACTCACTACCCTTTCTAATCAACACACCTCCCACTCTTCTCATACCACAAGCATCTTTTGCGCAATCCATCACTGATTCCCTAAATACATCCCATTCCTCCCCCACTCCCCTTACTTCCATTGTTCTCACCTTTTTCCATTCTGTACTCAGTCTCTCCTGGTACTTCCTCACACAAGTCTCCTTCCCAAGCTCACTTACTCTCACCACCCTCTACACCCCAACATTCACTCTTCTTTTCTGAAAACCCATACAATCTTCACCTTAGCCTCCACAAGATAATGATCAGACATCCCTCCAGTTGCACCTCTCAACACATTAACATCCAAAAGTCTCTCTTTCGCGCGCCTGTCAATTAACACGTAATCCAATAACGCTCTCTGGCCATCTCTCCTACTTACATAAGTATACTTATGTATATCTCGCTTTTTAAACCAGGTATTCCCAATCATCAGTCCTTTTTCAGCACATAAATCTACAAGGTCTTCAGCATTTCCATTTACAACACTGAACACCCCATGTATACCAATTATTCCCTCAACTGCCACATTACTCACCTTTGCATTCAAATCACACAACACTATAACCCGGTCTCGTGCATCAAAACCACTAACACACTCATTCAGCTGCTCCCAAAACACTTGCCTCTCATGATCTTTCTTCTCATGCCCAGGTGCATATGCACCAATAATCACCCATCTCTCTCCATCAACTTTCAGTTTTACCCATATTAATCGAGAATTTACTTTCTTACATTCTATCACATACTTCCACAACTCCTGTTTCAGGAGTACTGCTACTCCTTCCCTTGCTCTTGTCCTCTCACTAACCCCTGACTTTACTCCCAAGACATTCCCAAACCACTCTTCCCCTTTACCCTTGAGCTTCGTTTCACTCAGAGCCAAAACATCCAGGTTCCTTTCCTCAAACATACTACCTATCTCTCCTTTTTTCACATCTTGGTTACATCCACACACATTTAGGCACCCCAATCTGAGCCTTCGAGGAGGATGAGCATTCCCCGCGTGACTCCTTCTTCTGTTTCCCATTTTAGAAAGTTAAAAAAAAATACAAGATGAGGATTTCTGGCCCCCCGCTCCCGTCCCCTCTAGTCGCTTTCTACGACACGCGAGGAATGCGTGGGAAGTATTCTTTCACCCCTATCCCCAGGGATAATATACATATATATATATACACATACACACACACACACACACACACACACACACACACACACACATATATATACATGTGAAAAATGTAAGAAACAATTCAGAAAACTGAAACTTCTAGCTTGAAATGAAAAGAAAAAATGAATGTCACATAATGGTTCAACCTCTGGCTATGGAAAAAGGAAATGTTTAATTTATTTACACAAACGTCAATAGTAGTTCTCATGAATTTAACCACTGTATCAACAAGCTTCAATGTCTAAGCTACATTTTTTCCAATTTCACTATTTTCTTGTCAAAGCACCATGTATGAAAACTATCACTCCAGTAACACAACTATAAACATTTACTTCCCCTTTAAAAAAAGTTCTGGGGAAGTCTGTCTCGATACACTGCGGGACACTCCACCACCTGGCGAGGTTTGTGTTGCAATGGTTCTTGATTCACAAACGTAGTAGCATCACTGGTGGGCCAAGGTAGTTCCGTTGGCGAAGAGGAGCTCATGAGACATGTATGGCCTTGTATTGGACAATATTGTATTGTATGACCTTTTGTTGAATGACATTGTGTTGGATGACCTTGTGTTGAATGACAATGTGTTGGATGATCTTGTGTTGGAATACCTTGTGTTGGATGACACTGTGTTTGATGACATTGTGTTGGATGATTTTGTGTAGATGATAATGTGTTGAATGACCTTGTGTTTGATGACCTTGTGTTGAATGGCCTTGTATTGAATGATCTTGTATGTATGACCTTGTGTTGGATGACCTTGTATTGGATGACCTTGTATTGTATGACCTTGTGTTGGATGTCCTTGTATTGGATGACCTTGTGTTGGATGACAATGTGTTGGATGACATTGTATTAGATTATCTAATGTTGTATGACCTTGTGTTGGATGACTTGGTGTTGGATGACCTTGTATTGGATGACCTTGTGTTGGACGACAATGTGTTGGATGACCTTGTGTTGGATAACATTGTTTTGGACGACAATATGTTGGATGAACTTGTATTGGATGATCTTATATTGTATGATCTTGTGTTGGATGTTCTTTTATTGAATGACCTTGTGTTGGATGACATTGCGTTGGAGGTTCTTGTGTCAAATGACCTTGTGTTGGATGACCGTGTGTCAGATGACCTTGTACTGAATGACCTTGTATTTGATGACCTTGTATTGGATGACCTTGTATTGTATGACCTTGAGTTGGATGAAATTGTGTTGGATGACTTTGTGTCGGATGACCCTGTGTTGGATGATCTTGTATTGTATGACCTTGTGTTGGATGACCTTGTGTTGGATGACCTTGTGTCAGATGACCTTATTTTGGATGACCTTGTGTCAAATTAACCTTGTGTTGGATGATCTTGTGTCGGATGACCTTTAACTGAATGACCTTGTATTGGATGACATTGTTTGGATGACCTTGTATTGGATAACATTGTGTTGGATGACCTTGTATTGGATGACCTTGTATTGTATGACCTTGTGTTGGATGACCTTGTATTGGATGACCTTGTGTTAGATGACATTGTGTTGGATGACCTTTTGTTGGGTGATCATCTTGTATTGCATGACCTTGAGTTGGATGACCTTGTGTTGAATGACCTTGTATTGGATGACCTTGTGTTAGATGACATTGTGTTGGATGACCTTGTGTTGGATGACTTTGTGTTGGATGACCTTGTGCTTGATGACATTGCGTTGGATGACCTTGTGCCAAATGACCTTATGCTGGATGACCTTGTGTCAGATGACCTTTTACTGAAAGATCTTGTATTGGATGACATTGTATTGGATGACCTTGTATTGGATGACCTTGTGTTGGACGACAATGTGTCGGACGACCTTGTATTGGATGGTCTTGTATTGGATGACTTTGTGTTGGATGACCTTGTATTACTTGACCTTGTGTTAGATGACCTTGTGTAGGATGACCTTGTGTTGGATGACATTGCTTTGGATGACCTTGTGTCAAATGACTTTGTATTGGATGACCTTGTCAGATGACCTTGTACTGAATGACCTTGTATTGGATGACATTGTATTGGATGACCTTCATTGGATGACGTTATGTTGGCTGATCTTGTGTTGGCTGACGTTGTGCTGGATGACCTTGTGTTGGATGACCTTGTGTTGGATTACATTGTTTTGGACGACAATGTGTTGGATGAACTTGTAATGGATGATCTTATATTGTATGATCTTGTGTTGGATGATCTTGTATTGAATGACCTTGTGTTGGATGACCTTTTGTTGGGTGACCTTGTGTCGGATGACCTTGTGTTGGATGACATTGCGTTGGAAGACCTTGTGTCAAATGACCTTGTGTTGGATGACCTTGTGTCAGATGACCTTGTAGTGAATGACCTTGCATTGGATGACATTGTATTGGATGACCTTGTATTGGATGACCTTGTGTTGGATGATCTTGTGTTGGCTGACGTTGTGCTGGATGATCTTGTGTTGGATGACACTGTGTTGGACGACAATGTGTTGAATGAACTTGTATTGGATGATCCTATATTGTATGATCTTGTGTTAGATGACATTGTTTTGGATGAACTTGTGTTGGATGACCTTGTGTAGGATGACATTGTGTTGGATGACCTTGTGTTGGATGGCCTTGTATTGGATGATATTGTATTGTATGACCTTGCATTGGATGACATTGTGTTAATGACCTTGTATCTGATGACCTTGTGTTGGACGACAATGTGTTGGATGACCTTGTATTGGATTATTTTACATTGTATGGCCTTGTGTTGGATGACATTGTGTTGGATGAACATGTATTAGATGACCTTGTGTTGGACTACAATGTCTTGGATGATTTTTTGTTGGATGACCTTGTGTTGAATGACATTTCGTTGGATGACCTTGTATTGGATGCCCTTGTGTCAGATGCCCTTATGTTGGATGACATTGCATTGGATGACCTTGTGTCAATTGACCTTGTGTTGGATAACCTTGTGTCGGATGACCTTGTACTGAATGAACTTATATTGGATGACATTGTATTGGATGACCTTGGTTTGGATAACCTTGTGTTGGATGACCTTGTATTGGATCACCTATTGTATGATTTGTGTTGGATGACTTTGTGTTGGATGACCTTGTATTGGATGACCTTGTGTTAGATGACATTGTGTTGGATGACCTTGTGTTGGATGACTTTGTGTCGGATGACCTTGTGTTGGATGACACCGCGTTGAATGATCTTGTGTCAAATGACCTTGTGTTGGATGACCTTGTTTCAGATAACCTTGTACTGAATGACCTTGTATTGGATGACATTTATTGGATGACCTTGTATTGGATGACGTTGTGTTGGATGATTTTGTGTTGGCTGACGTTGTGCTGGATGACCTTGTGTTGGATGACATTTTGTTGGACGACAATGTGTTGGATGAACTTGTATTGGATGATCCTACATTGTATGATCTTGTGTTGGATGACATTGTGTTGGATAACCTTGTGTTGGATGATCTTGTGTAGGATGACATTGTGTTGGATGACCTTGTGTTGGATGGCCTTGCATTGGATGATATTGTATTGTATGACCTTGTATTGGATGACATTTTGTTGGATGATCTTGTATTGGATGACCTTGTGTTGGACGACAATGTGTTGGATGACCTTGTATTGGATGATCTTACAATGTATGACCTTGTGTTGGATGACATTTTGTTGGATGACCATGTATTAGATGACTTTGTGTTGGACGACAATGTGTTGGATGACCTTTTGTTGGATGACCTTGTGTTGAATGACATTGTGTTGGATGACCTTGTGTTGGATGGCCTTGTGTTGGATGGCATTGAGTTGGATGACCTTGTGCTGGATGACCTTGTGTTGGATGACAATGTTTTTGATGACATTGTGTTGGATGACCTTGTTTTGGATGACAATGTGTTGGATGACCTTGTGTTGGATAACCTTGTGTTGGGTGGCCTTGTATTGGATGATCTTATATTGTATGAACTTTTGTTGGATAACCTTGTACTGGATGATCTTGTGTTGGACGACAATGTGTTGGATGACCTTGTATTGGATGATCTTATATTGTATGACCTTGTGTTGGATGACATTCTGTTGGATGACCTTGTATTGGATGACCTTGTGTTGGACGACAATGTGTTGGATGACCTTGTATTGGATGATCTTATATTGTATGACCTTGTGTTGGATGACATTGTGTTGGATGACATTGTGTTGGATGACATTGTGTTAGATGACCTTGCGTTGGATGACCTTGTATGGATGGCCTTGTATTGGACGATATTGTATTGTATGACCTTTTATTGGATGACATTATGTCGGATGACCTTGTGTTGGATGACAATGTGTTGGATGATCTTTTGTCGAAATACCTTGTGTTAGATGACAATGTGTTTGATGGCATTGTGTTGGATGACTTTGCGTTGGATGAGAACATATTGAATGACCTTGTGTTTCATGACCTTGTGTTGATGGCCTTGTATTGAATGATCTTGTATTGTATGACCTTGTGTTGGATGACTTTGTATTGGATGACTTTGTATTGTATGACCTTGTGTTGGATGACAATGTATTGGATGACTTTGTGTTGGATGACAATATGTTGGATGACCTTGTATTGGATGCTTTTATGTTGTATGATCTTGTGTTGGGTGAGTGACATGGTGTTGGATGACCTTCTGTTGGATGACCTTGTGTTGACGACAATGTGTTGGATGACCTTGTATTGGATGACCTTGTGTTGGATGAGATAGTGTTGGATGACCTTGTATTGAATGACCTTGTGTTGGATGAGATAGTGTTGGATGACCTTGTATTGGATGGCCTTGTATTGGATGATCTTTGTATTGTATGACCTTGTGTTGGATGACCTTATGTTAGTTCACCTTGTGTTGGATGGCCTTGTATTTGATGACATTGTACTGTATGACCTTGTGTTGGATGACCTTGTATTGGATGATCTTGTATGACCTTGTGCTGGATGACATTGTGTTGGATGACCTTTTGTTGGATGACTTTGTGTTGGATGGCCTTATATTGGATGATCTTGTACGACCTTGTGTTGGATGACCTTGTGTTGGATGGCCTTGTATTGGATGATCTTGTATGACCTTGTGCTGGATGACCTTGTGTTGGATTACTTTGTGTTGATTGGCCTTGTATTTGATGATATTGTATTGTATGACCTTGTGTTGGATGACCTTGTATTGGATGACCTTGCTTTGTATGACCTTGTGTTGGATGACCTTGTATTGGATGACCTTGTGTTATATGGCATTGTGTTGGATGACCTTGTGTTGGATGGCCTTGTACTGGGTGATCTTTTATTGTATGACCTTGTGTTGGATGATCTTGAATTGGATGATCTTGTATTGTATGACCGAGGTTTGGATGACAATGTGTTAGATGACCTTCTGCTGGATGACTGTGTTGGATGACATTGTGTTGGATGACTTTGTTTTGGATAACACTTTCGTGTTGAATTAAGAACCTGCTTCACTATCAGTGGATGTTGAAATATCTCTTGGACAAATACTGGAGATGTTGACGAGGAGACCATTGCTGCTCTGCGGGAGGCAACTGTGCTCTTTGCAGACAACCAGAATTTACCAAAGGTATGTTGAAAATCATTATCCTTTCAAAGTCTGCGCAGTGTCAATAGTGTATTTACGTATGATATGATACGAATACATACGGGACATATTTGCGTAAATCTGCATTTTGCAGCATGTTTGTTGTTTCCTTATGAAACTAGATAAAGAAAAACACTGTAGTGTTATACGAAACTTATTGAACTGTGTGCAAACATATGTTTGTGTGGAGCGTTAAAGCTACTTCACTACATGGTGGTGGGTCATACATATGTTTGTGTGGAGTGTTACAGCTACTTCACTACATGATACATGTTCCAGTGTGTCTTTTGTCTATATTACCAGAGTCTGATAGTATTGCTAGTGGAATTATTACTGGATCACTGCAAAACTCTAAGTCTGGGATCACAGCAACATCCTCAGTCGGCGATCACTGCAACACCCTCAATCTGGGATCACTGCAACACCCTCAGTCTGGGATCACTGCAGCGTCCTCAGTCTGCGATCACTGCAACACCCTCAATCTAGGATCATTGCAACACTCTCAGTCTGGGATCACTGCAACATCCTAAGTCTGGGATCACCGAAACATCCTCAGTCTAGGATCACTGCAA
The DNA here is from genome assembly GCF_036320965.1 of Panulirus ornatus. Classification (NCBI taxonomy): domain Eukaryota; kingdom Metazoa; phylum Arthropoda; class Malacostraca; order Decapoda; family Palinuridae; genus Panulirus; species Panulirus ornatus. The sequence goes on from NC_092254.1 coordinate 17,844,978, forward strand.
CACTCAGTCTGGGACCACTGCAACATGCTCAGTCTGAGATTACTGCAACATGCTCAGTCTGGGATCACTGCAACACCATAAGTCTGGGATCACGGCAACACCCTCAACTCAGATCACTGCAATACCCTCAGTCCGGGATCACTGCAACACACTCAGTCTGGGATGACTGCAACATAATCAGTCTAGGATCACTGCAACACCCTCAGTCTGGGATCACTGCAACACCCACAGATTGGGATCATCGCAACGCCCTCAGTCTGGGATCACTGCAACACCCTCAGTCTGAAATCACTGCAACACCCTCAGTCTGGGATCACTGCAAAATCCTCAGTCTAGGATCACTGCAACATCCTCAGTATGGGATCACTGCAACACCTTCATTCTGGGATTACTGCAACACCGTTAGTATGGGATTACTGCAACACAATCAGTCTTTGATCACTGCAAAATCCTCAGTCTGGGATCACTGCAATACCCTCAGTCTGAGATCACTGTAACACCCTCAGTTTGGGATCACTGCAACACTCTCAGTCTGGGATCACTGAAACATCCTCAGTTAGCAATCACTGCAACACCCTCAGTCTGGGAGCACTGCAACCCTCAATATCAGATCACTGTAATACCCTCAGCCTGGGATCACTGTAACACCTACAGTCTGGGATCACTGTAACATCCTCAGTCTGGTATCACTGCACCACCATCAGTCTGGGATCACTGCAACATCCTAATCTGGGATCACTGCAGCACCCTAAGTCTGGGACCACTGCAACACCCTCAGTCTTTTATCACTGCAACACCCTCAGAATGGGGTCACTGCAACATCTTCAGTCTGGGATCACTGCAACACCCTCGGTCTAGGAGCACCGCAACAACCTCAGTATCAGATCACTGCAATACCCACAGTCTAAGATTACTGCAACATCCTAGTCTGGGATCACTGCAACATCCTTAGTCTGGGATGACTGCAACATCATCAGTTTGGGATCACTGCAAGACCCTCAGTTTGGGATCACTGCAACACCCTCAGTCTGGGATCACTGCAACACCCTTAATCTGAGATCACCGCAACACCGTCAGTCTGGAATCACTGCAACACCCTCAGACTGGGATCACTGCATAATCCCCAGTCTAGGATGACTGTAACATCCTCAGTCTAGTATCATTGCAACACCCTCAGTCTGGGATTACTGCAACACCGTTAGTATGGGATCACTGCATCATCTTCAGTCTAGGATCACTGCAACACCCTCAGTCAAGGATCACTGCAATATCCTCAGTCTGGATCACTGCAACACCCTTAATCTATAATCACTGCAACATCCTCAGTCTGGGATCACTGCAACTCCCTAAGTCTGGGATCACTTCAACATCCTCAGTCTGGGATCACTGCAACACCCTCAGTCTGGGATCGCTGCAACACCCTCAGCCTGGGAACACTGCAACACCCTCAGTCTGGGATCACTGCAACACCCTCAGTATAGGAACACGGCAACATCCTCAGTCTGGGATCAATGCAACTTCCTCAGTCTGGGATCACTGCAACATCCTCAGTCTGGAATCACTGCAACACCCGCAGTCTGGAATCGCTGCAACACCCTCAGTCTGGGATCACTGCAACACCCCTCAGTCTGGGATTCCTGTAGCACCCTCAGTCTGGGATCACTTAGACACCCTCAGTCTCTGATAACTGCAACATCCTCAGTCTGGTACCACCGCAACATCCTCAGTGTGGGATCACTGCAACACCCTTAGTCTGGGATCACTGCAACACCCTCAGTCTTTAATCATTGCAACATCCTCAGTCTGGGACCACTGTAACACCCTAAGTCTGCGATTACAGCAACATCCTCAGACTGGGAGCACTACAACACACTCAGTCTGGGATCACTGCAACACCCTCAGTTTGGGATCACTGCAACACTCTCAGTCTAGGATCACTGCAACAACATCAATCTGGGATTCCTGCAGCATCCTCAGTCTGAGATCACTGCAACACCCTTAGTCTGGGATCGCTGCAACACCCTCAGCCTGGGATCATTGCAAAACCCTCAGTCTGGGACCACTGGAACACCCTTAGTCTGGTACTACTGCAACATCCTCAGTCTGGCATCACTGCAATATCCTCAACCTTTGATCACTGCAACACACTCAGTCTAGGATCACTGCGACACCCTCAGTCTGGGATCAATGCAAAAACCTCCGTCTGGGATCACTGCAACACCCCCATTCTGGGATCACTGCACCATCCTCACTCTGGGATCACCGTAACACCCTTAGTCTGGGATCACTGCAACACTCTCAGTCTGGGATCATTGCAACATCCTTAGTCTGGGATCACTGCAACATCCTCAGTCTGGGATCACTGCAACTCCCTAAGTCTGGGATCACTGCAAAACCATCAGTCTGGGATCAATGGAACACCCTTAGTCTGGTACCACTGCAGCATCCTCAGTCCAGGATCACTGCAACACCGTCACTCTGGGATCAATGCAACACCCTCAGTCTGGGATCATTGCAACACCCTGAGTCTGGGATCGCTGCATCACCCTCAGCCTGGGATCATTGCAACCCCCTCAGTCTGGGATCACTGGAACACCTTAGTCTGGTACCACTGCAACATCCGCATCTGGGATCAGTGCAACATCCTCAGTCTGGCATCACTGCAATATCCTCAACCTTTGATCACTGCAACACACTCAGTCTAGGATCACTGCAACACTCTCAGTCCGGGATTACTGCAACACCGGGGATCACTGCAACATCCTCAGTCTGGGATCACTGCAACTTCCTAAGTCTGATATCTCTGCAAAACCCTCAGTCTCGGATCACTGGAACACCCTTAGTCTGGTACCACTGCAACATCTTCAGTCCAGGACCACTGCAACACCGTCAGACTGGGATCACTGCAACACCATCAGTCTGGGATCACTAGAACATCCTCAGTCTGGATTCACTGCAACACCCTTAGTCTTTAATCACTGCAACATCTTTATCACTGCAATATCCTATTCTGGGATCACTGTAACACCCTCAGTCTGGAACCACAGCATCATCTTCAGTCTGAGATCACTGCAACACCCTCAGTCTGGGATAACTGCAACATCCTCATTCTGGGATCACTACAACATCCTCAGTCTGGGATCAATGCAACACGCTCGGTCTGGGAGCACTGCAACACCCTCAACCTCAGATCACTGCAATACCCTCAGTCTAGGATCGCTGCAACACCCTCAGTCTGGGATCACTGCAACACCCTGAATCTGGGATCGCTGCAACACCCTCAGCCTGGGATCACTGCAACACCCTCAGTCTGGGATTCCTGCAACACCCTCAGTCTAGGATCACTTAGACACCCTCAGTCTGGGATAACTGCAACACCCTCAGTCTGGTATCATGGCAACATCTTCAGTGTGGGATCACTGCAACATCCTCAGTCTGAGATCACTGCAACACCCTTAGTCTGTGATCACAGCAACATCCTCAGACTGGGATCACTGCAACCCACTCAGTCTGGGATCACAACAGCACCCTCAGTTTGGGATCACTGCAACACCATCAGCCTAGGATCACTGCAACACCCTTAGTCTGTGATCACTGCAACACCATCATTCTGGGATCACCGCAACATCCTCAGTCTAGTATCACTGCAGCACCCTTAGTCTAGGATCACTGCGACACCCCCATTCTGGGATCACTGCAAAAAACTCCTTCCGGGATCATTGCAACACCCTTAGTCTGGGATTACTGCGACACCCTCAGTCTGGGGTCACTGCAAAAAACTCCCTCTGGGATCACTGCAACACCCTTAGTCTGGGATCATTGCAACACCCTCATTCTGGGATCACCGCAGAATCCTATATCTTCGATCACTCCAACATCCTCAGTCTAGGATCACTGCAATATCCACAGTCTGGATCACTGCAACACTCTTAATATGTAATCACTGCAACATCCTCAGTCTGGAATAACTGCAACACCCTTAGTCTGGGATCACTGCAACATCCTCAGTCTGGGATCACTGTAGCACAATCAGTCTGGGATCAATGGAACATCCTGATCTGGGATCACTGTAGCACCCTCAGTCTGGGATCACTGCAACATTTTCAGTCTGGGATCACTGCAACACCCTTGGTCTGGGAGCACCTCAACCTCAGATCACTGCAATACCCCCAGTCTAGGATCACTGCAACATCCTCAGTCTGGGATCACTGCAACACCCTCAGTCTGTGATGACTGCAATATCACCAGTCTTGGATCACAGAAAGACCCTCAGCCTAGGATTACTGCAACACCGATAGTGTGGGATCACTGCATCATCCTCAGTCTAGGATCACTGCAACACGCTCAGTCTGGGATCACTGTAACACCCTTAGTCTGGGATCACTGCAACATCCTCAGTCTGGAATCACTGCAGCTCCATCAGTCTGCGTGCACTGCAACATCCATATCTGGGATCACTGCAACACCTTCAGTCTGTGGCCACTTTAACATCCTCAATCTAGGATCACTGCAACACCCTCAGTCTGGGATTACTGCGGCATCCTCAGTCTGGGATCACTGAAACACCCTCACTCTGGGATCACTGTAACATCCTCTGTCTGCGATCACTGCAATAACTTCAGTCTGGGATCTTTGCAACATCCTCAATCTGGGATCACTGCAACACCCTCAATCTCAGATCACTGCAATACCTTCAGTCTAGGATCACTGCAACACCCTCTCTCTGGGATCACTGTAACATCATCATTTTGGGATCACTGCAACACCCTCAGTCTGGGAGCACCGCAACACCTCAATCTCAGATCACTGCAATACCCTAAGTCTAGGATCAGTGCAACACCCTCAGTCTGGGATCACTGTAACATCCTCTGTCTGCGATCACTGCAATAACCTCAGTCTGGGATCTTTGCAACATCCTCAGTCTGGGATCACTGCAACACACTCAATCTCAGATCACTGCAATACCCTTAGTCTAGGATCAGTGCAACACTTTCAGTCTGGGATCACTATAACATCCTCAGTCTGCGATCACTGCAACAGCCTCAGTCTGGTATCTTTGCAACATCCTCTATCTGGGATCACTGCAACACCCTCAATCTGGGATCACTTAGGCACCCCAGTCTGGGATCACTGAAATACCCTTAGTCTGGGATAACTGCAATATCCTCAGTCTGGAACCACTGCAGCACCATCAGTCTGGGATCACTGCAACATCCAGATCTTGGATCAAAGGAACACCCTCAGTCTTGGACCACTTTAATATCCTTAATCTGACATCACTGCAGCACCCTCAGTCTGGGATCACTGCAACATCCTCAGTCTGGGATCAATGCAAAACCCTCAGTCTGGGATCGCTGCAACACCCTCAGTCTGGGATCGCTGCAACACCCTCAATTTGGGATCACTGCAACACCCTCAGCCTGGTATCACTGCAACACCCTCAGTCTGGGATCAATGCAACATCCTCATTCTGGGATCACTGCAACACCCTCAGTCTGGAAGCACTGCAACACCTTCAATCTCAGATCACTGCAATACCCTCAGTCTAGGATCACTACAACACCTCAGTCTCTGATGACCACATCATCAGTGTGGGATCATTGCAAGACCTTCAGTCTGGGATCACTGCAACACCTTCAGTCTAGGGTGACTGCAACACCCTAAGTCTGGGATCACTGCAGCATCCTCAGTCTGGGAATACTGCAAAACCCTTAGTCTGGGATCGCTGCAAGACCCTCAATCTGAGGTCACTTTAGCACCCTTAGTCTAGGATCACTGGAACACCCTCAGTCTGGGATCACTGCAGCACCCTCAATGTACGACCACTGCAGCACCCTCAGTTTGGGATCAATGCGACACTTTCAGTCTGGGATCACTGCAAGAACCTCAGTCTGGGATCACTGCAACACCCTCAGTCTGCGATCGCTGCAACACCCTCAGTCTGGGGTCTTTGCAACATCCTCAGTCTTGGATCACTGCAACACGCTCACTCTGAGAACACTGAAACTTTCTCAGTCTGGAATCACTGCAATGCCCTTAGTGTGGAATCACTGCAGCGCCATCAGTCCGGGATCACTGCAACATTCAACTCTGGGATCACTGCAACACCCTCAGTGTGGGATCACAGCAAGACCCTCAGTCTGGGATCACTGCAACACTTTCAGTCTGGAATCGCTGCAAAAACTTCAGTCTGGGATTACTGTAACACCCTCAGTCTGGGATCGCTGAAACACCCTCAGTCTGGGATCACTGGAACACCCTCAGTCTGGGATCACTGCAACACCCTCAGACTGGGATCACTGCAACACCGTAAATCTGGGATCGCTGTAATATCCTCAGTCTGGATCATTGCAACAACCTCAGGGATCACTGCAACACCCTCAGACTGGGATCACTGCAACACCGTAAATTTGGGATCGCTGTAATATCCTCAGTCTGGATCATTGCAGCATCTTCAGTCTGGGATTACTGCCACAACCTCAGTCTAGGATAACTGCAACATCCTCGGTCTGGGATCACTGCAACACCCTCAGTATAGGACCACTGCAACATCCTTAGTCTAAGATCACTGCAACACCCTCAGTCTGGGATCATTGTAACATCCTCAGCCTGTAATCAATGGAACAACCTCAGTCTGGGATCACTGCAACACCCTAATGCTGGGATTCCTGCATCACCCTCAGTCTGGGATCACTTAGACACTCTGAGTCTGGGATCACTGCAACACCCTTAGTCTGGTTTCACCGCAACATCCTTAGTCGGGATCACTGCAGCATCCATAGTCTGGGATCACAGCAACATCCTCAGACGAGGATCACTGTAACACACTCAGTCTGGGATCACTGCAACACTCTCAGCTTGGGATCGCTTCATCACCCTCAGTCTGGGATTCCTGCAGCACCCTCAGTCTGGGATCAATGCAACATCCTCAGTCTGGGATCACTGGAACACCCCCATTCTGGGATCACCGCAACATCCTCAGTCTGGGACTACTGCAGCACGCTCACTCTAGGATCACTGCAACACACTCAGTCTTTAGTCACTGCAAAAATCTCATTCCGGGATCACTGCAACACCCTCGTTCTGGATCACTGCCTCATCCTCAGTTCGGGATCATCGTAACACCCTTAGTCTGGTATCGCTGCAACACTCTCAGTCTGGGATCATTGCAACACTCACAGGCTGGAATCACTGCAACACCCATAGTCTGGGATCTCTGCAACACCGTCAGTCTCGGATCACTGCAATATCCTCAGTCTGGGATCACTGCAACACCCTTAGTGTGCGATCACTGCAACATCCTCAGTCTGTGATCACTGCAACACCCCCAATCTGGGATCACTGGAACATCCTCAGTCTGGGATCACTGCAACACCCTTAGTGTGCGATCACTGCAAGATCCTCAGTCTGGGATCCCTGTAAGGTTGAGTCGACAGGAATGAATACAGGTCCTCTTCGTGGATGGTAGTCAATGAAGATCAGGCGGCCTTTGTAGATTTATTACAAAAGAATATGTACGTACATCTGTAGTACTCTGGGCTATAGTCTTATGACACACTACGACACACTCTAGTGAACAGTGTGACGATGCTGGCCAGTGTGTCCCCTCAGGTCACACTGACAGGGGTTATATGGGAGTCCGTCAACACCCATTCAACAACGTGTTCAAATAACAGATCAGCTCTTACGTGTTCAAATAACAGATCAGCTCTTACGTGTTCGAATAACAGATCAGCTCTTACGTGTTCGAATAACAGATCAGCTCTTACGTGTTCAAATAACAGACCAGCTCTTACGTGTTCAAATAACAGACCAGCTCTTACGTGTTCAAATAACAGATCAGCTCTTACGTGTTCAAATAACAGATCAGCTCTTACGTGTTCAAACATCCTGATTAACAGTAACCAGTGGGAACAGTGAGCCCGTGGCAACATGCATTTAACTCTATTAACTCACAGTAAAATGATAATAACAAATAGCTAATGAAAAATTAATGGTAGTGTGCGTGAGTCTTACATTTTGCTCGGCCACAACCTGGCTCAAGCTCCCGCCAGCCATGATAAGTTATGGTTATACATGAAATAATACTGAATATAAGAGTACAGAAATAAGCAAATTGTAGGTATTTACAAGAGTTATTCCTATATCAACTAGTATGCTTGAGAAGAAGGATAACACACTTTACAATTGTTAGAGTATCATAAATGGATATCATGTACGGTGTAAACAAAATCAGTAAGCAAATGAAATGAAAAGAAAAATTCAAGATTCAAACAACTTATTGAATACATATTATTCTGGAGTTAGATTCTCCTTAAATAAGGAAGTGCTGCTGCCACTACCTTCTGAACATCCAATGTGGCTGTAGGGATCTCTGTATTAGACACCCTATGTCGTAGATGACAATATAAGATGAATACTAGGAATGATGAGTGCAATAGACAACGAAATAATTGAAAATCCAGAAATATGAGAAGTGGACTTAAAAGGTACAAAAGCCAAAACATCTATTGCAGAATCAAAGTCGTCGTGAACCATAGATGGAAGGTGTTGGATATTTACTTAGATGGAAGGTGTTGGATATTCACTTCATTGATGATTGATAAGTTGATGTTTTGGGGGATTCGTTCTATACTCGGGATAGCTCTATCAATTTGTCCCAAAAAATGATCATGAGTGCCGAACAATTTGAAACTGGAACTGATAACAGTACATTGTTGTCCAAACTGAATGTGTCCCAGAAACAAATAAGATTTGGGATGATTAGGTGGGCAATGAATGAGAACATTTTGCGGGTCTGGGAAAAACAGTACGTGATACTGGTCCATACTTTCAATCCAAGGTTCAGTAACAGTAATGTCCTTAAAGGAACAAGAATGAAGAACATTTTGTTGATGCCCCAAAAGTAGTTGGTCCTCACATGAGTTTGTAAATTATGAAAAACCAAGGTATTGTGGTGGCAAATCAAGTTGTCAACAATGGTTTATGGCACAATGCTAAATCATGCAAGGAGAGATGTGCAATCAACGAGGAATTAATATTATATAAGAGAAAGTTCATGTTATCAGCAAGGATGAGAGTCTTTTGCAACTCTTTTGTATAATTAAAAGGGAATGGTATTACGTTCACAAGGCTGTAAGTATTGGAGTCAGTGAATGGTATGTGAATAATGACCGCTTCGAGGATCACGTCAACCGTTAGTAAGGAGTAATAACTGGCCACGTGATGTAGAGGGAGAGCTGAGGTGCACCAGAATTGTGTCAATAATACGTGTGAGTTCCGAGAAGGGAAAAAAGTGATGGTGTGACAACTTGGTCTACCAGGTTATTAACATCTTCCAATAAGCCAGTGAAATAATGTGCATAATAAGTGATTTGGGTATATAAACTATCAACATATGTGGAAATAGTCACTATAGCATATGTAGATTTAACAGACTTTGACATTAGTTCTACCTGTTGTGTTAAGTTATTAAAAGTTAACATCATGTCATTCAAATATCTAGAATGTTGTTTTAAGACCTTAGCCTCAGCTTTGATATACCTGTTGTTAAGAAGTTGTTGAAATTGTAAAGATGCAATCTGATTCCTAACTGAATTAAGTTCTTCCTGAGTAGCAGTACCAAACAAGTATGATTGGAGAGAACCTACACAATTAAGCAGACCTCTCTTGCTTCTCCTCTGCTTTTCTGTGTTCATCCTGGTATTAGTATTCACTGGAGATTCAATGTCTTGTATTATGTCATACAGAATTACACAGGTACTATTCAGTTTCCAGGTCCACTGGTGTAACAAAGTTGGAGGAGGAGCAACACTAGAGTTTCTGATGGACGCACTGGTGTAAAACTTGAGTAAGGTAGACCGTAAGCAAGGTACGGCCTCCATTAGTTTCACTAAATTATCGTTAGTGTAGGGTAGACCTTCCAGGCCCAACTTAACTGTGTCCCTCACGAGGCGGACCTGGCGGGGAGTGGTGAGAAGGGCGCCTGGTACTGCCATGGTGTCATATACAGGAAGACACCATAAGGACATGAGAAGGAAGAACCTAGAAAATGATAAACTAAGCAACTTCTTAAAGGCGAGGTCTTAATGAATACTGATGTGTGTGTGGTTTCTCACATGAATCAGCCACCAGCGCTGTATCATCAGCGAACAACAACTGACTCACTTATCAAGCTCTCTCATCCCCAACAGACTTCATACTTGCCCCTCTTTCCAAAACTCTTGCATTCACCTCCCTAACAACCCCATCCATAAACAAATTAAACAACCATGGAGACATCACACACCCCTGCCGCAAACCTACATTCACTGAGAACCAATCACTTTCCTCTCTTCCTACACGTACACATGCCTTACATCCTCGATAAAAACTTTTCACTGCTTCTAACAACTTTCCTCCCACACCATATATTCTTAATACCTTCCACAGAGCATCTCTATCAACTCTATCATATGCCTTCTCCAGATCCATAAATGCTACATACAAATCCATTTGCTTTTCTAAGTATTTCTCACATATATTCTTCAAAGCAAACACCTGATCCACACATCCTCTACCACTTCTGAAACCACACTGCTCTTCCCCAATCTGATGCTCTGTACATGCCTTCACCCTCTCAATCAATACCCTCCCATATAATTTATCAGGAATACTCAACAAACTTATACCTCTGTAATTTGAGCACTCACTCTTATCCCCTTTGCCTTTGTACAATGGCACTATGCACGCATTCCGCCAATCCTCAGGCACCTCACCATGAGTCATACATACATTGAATAACCTTACCAACCAGTCAACAATACAGTCACCCCCTTTTTTTATAAATTCCACTGCAATACCATCCAAACCTGCTGCCTTGCCGGCTTTCATCTTCCGCAAAGCTTTCACTACCTCTTCTCTGTTTACCAAATCATTTTCCCTAACCCTGTCACTTTGCACACCACCTCGACCAAAACACCCTATATCTGCCACTCTATCATCAAACACATTCAACAAACCTTCAAAATACTCACTCCATCTCCTTCTCACATCACCACTACTTGTTATCACCTCCCCATTTGCGCCCTTCACTGAAGTTCCCATTTTTTTTTTTTTTTGCTTTGTCGCTGTCTCCCGCGTTTGCGAGGTAGCGCAAGGAAACAGACGAAAGAAATGGCCCAACCCACCCCCATACACATGTATATACATACGTCCACACACGCAAATATACATACCTACACAGCTTTCCATGGTTTACCCCAGACGCTTCACATGCCCTGCTTCAATCCACTGACAGCACGTCAACCCCGGTATACCACATCGATCCAATTCACTCTATTCCTTGCCCTCCTTTCACCCTCCTGCATGTTCAGGCCCCGATCACACAAAATCTTTTTCACTCCATCTTTCCACCTCCAATTTGGTCTCCCAATTCTCGTTCCCTCCACCTCCGACACATATATCCTCTTGGTCACTCTTTCCTCACTCATTCTCTCCATGTGCCCAAACCATTTCAAAACACCCTCTTCTGCTCTCTCAACCACGCTCTTTTTATTTCCACATATCTCTCTTTCCCTTACGTTACTTACTCGATCAAACCACCTCACACCACACATTGTCCTCAAACATCTCATTTCCAGCACATCCATCCTCCTGCGCACAACTCTATCCATAGCCCACGCCTCGCAACCATACAACATTGTTGGAATCACTATTCCTTCAAACATACCTATTTTTGCTTTCCGAGATAATGTTCTCGACTTCCACACATTCTTCAAGGCTCCCAGGATTTTCGCCCCCTCCCCCACCCTATGATCCACTTCCGCTTCCATGGTTCCATCCGCTGCCAGATCCACTCCCAGATATCTAAAACACTTCACTTCCTCCAGTTTTTCTCCATTCAAACTTACCTCCCAATTGACTTGACCCTCAACCCTACTGTACCTAATTACCTTGCTCTTATTCACATTTACTCTTAACTTTCTTCTTTCACACACTTTACCAAACTCAATCACCAGCTTCTGCAGTTTCCCACATGAATCAGCCACCAGCGCTGTATCATCAGCGAACAACAACTAACTCACTTCCCAAGCTCTCTCATCCCCAACAGACTTCATACTTGCCCCTCTTTCCAAAACTCTTGCATTCACCTCCCTAACAACCCATCCATAAACAAATTAAACAACCATGGAGACATCACACACCCCTGCCGCAAACATACATTCACTGAGAACCAATCACTTTCCTCTCTTCCTACACGTACACATGCCTTACATCCTCGATAAAAACTTTTCACTGCTTCTAACAACTTGCCTCCCACTCCATATATTCTTAATACCTTCCACACAGAATCTCTATCAACTCTATCATATGCCTTCTCCAGATCCATAAATGCTACATACAAATCCATTTGCTTTTCTAAGTATTTCTCACATACATTCTTCAAAGCAAACACCTGATCCACACATCCTCTACCACTTCTGAAACTACACTGCTCTTCCCCAATCTGATGCTCTGTACATGCCTTCACCCTCTCAATCAATACCCTCCCATACAATTTACCGGGAATACTCAACAAACTTATACCTCTGTAATTTGAGCACTCACTCTTATCCCCTTTGCCTTTGTACAATGGGACTATGCACGCGTTCCGCCAATCCTCAGGCACCTCACCATGAGTCATACATACATTAAATAACCTTACCAACCAGTCAATAATACAGTCACCCTCTTTTTTAATAAATTCCACTGCAATACCATCCAAACCTGCTGCCTTGCCAGCTTTCATCTTCCGCAAAGCTTTTACTACCTCTTCTCTGTTTACCAAATCATTTTCCCTAGCCCTCTCACTTTGCACACCACCTCGACCAAAACACCCTATATCTGCCACTCTATCATCAAACACATTCAACAAACCTTCAAAATACTCGCTCCATCTCCTTCTCACATCACCACTACTTGTTATCACCTCCCCATTTGCGCCCTTCACTGAAGTTCCCATTTGCTCCCTTGTCTTACGCACTTTATTTACCTCCTTCCAGAACATCTTTTTATTCTCCCTAAAATTTAATGATACTCTCTCACCCCAACTCTCATTTGCCCTCTTTTTCACCTCTTGCACCTTTCTCTTGACCTCCTGTCTCTTTCTTTTATACATCTCCCACTCAATTGCATTTTTTCCCTGCAAAAATCGTCCAAATGCCTCTCTCTTCTCTTTCACTAATAATGTTACTTCTTCATCCCACCACTCACTCCCCTTTCTAATCAACCCACCTCCCACTCTTCTCATGCCACAAGCATCTTTTGCGCAATCCATCACTGCATCCCTAAATACATCCCATTCCTCCCCCACTCCCCTTACTTCCATTGTTCTCACCTTTTTCCATTCTATACTCAGTCTCTCCTGGTACTTCCTCACACGTCTCCTTCCCAAGCTCACTTACTGTCACCACCCTCTTCACCCCAACATTCACTCTTCTTTTCTTCACCTTAGCCTCCACAAGATAATGATCAGACATCCCTAGAGTTGCACCTCTTAGCACATTAACATCCAAAAGTCTCTCTTTCGCGCGCCTGTCAATTAACACGTAATGCAATAACGCTCTCTGGCCATCTCTCCTACTTACATATATATATATATATATATATATATATATATATATATATATATATATATATATATATATATATATATATATATATATATATATATATATATATATATATATATATATATATATATATATATATATATATATATATATATATATAGGTAGATAGGTAGCATGTTTGAGGAAAGGAACCTGGATGTTTTGACTCTGAGTGAAACGAAACTCAAGGGTAAAGGGGAAGAGTGGTTTGGGAATGTCTGGGGAGTAAAGTCAGGGGTTAGTGAGAGGACAAGAGCAAGGGAAGGAGTAGCAATACTCCTGAAACAGGAGTTGTGGGAGTATGTGATAGAGTGTAAGAAAGTAAATTCTCGATTAATATGGGTAAAACTGAAAGTTGATGGAGAGAGGTGGGTGATTATTGGTGCATATGCACCTGGGCATGAGAAGAAAGATCAAGAGAGGCAAGTGTTTTGGGAGCAGCTGAATGAGTGTGTTAGTGGTTTTGATGCACGAGACCGGGTCATAGTGATGGGTGATTTGAATTCAAAGGTGAGTAATGTGGCAGTTGAGGGAATAATTGGTATACATGGGGTGTTCAGTGTTGTAAATGGAAATGGTGAAGAGCTTGTAGATTTATGTGCTGAAAAAGGACTGATGATTGGGAATACCTGGTTTAAAAAGCGAGATATACATAAGTATACTTATGTAAGTAGGAGAGATGGCCAGAGAGCGTTATTGGATTACGTGTTAATTGACAGGCGTGCGAAAGAGAGACTTTTGGATGTTAATGTGCTGAGAGGTGCAACTGGAGGGATGTCTGATCATTATCTTGTGGAGGCAAAGGTGAAGATTTGTATGGGTTTTCAGAAAAGAAGAGTGAATGTTGGGGTGAAGAGTGTGGTGAGAGTAAGTGAGCTTGAGAAAGAGACCTGTGTGAGGAAGTACCAGGAGAGACTGAGTACAGAATGGAAAAAGGTGAGAACAATGGAAGTAAGGGGAGTGGGGGAGGAATGGGATGTATCTAGGGATGCAGTGATGGATTGCGCAAAAGATGCTTGTGGCTTGAGAAGAGTGGGAGGTGGGTTGATTAGAAAGGGTAGTGAGTGGTGGGATGAAGAAGTAAGAGTATTAGTGAAAGAGAAGAGAGAGGCATTTGGACGATTTTTGCAGGGAAAAAATGCAATTGAGTGGGAGATTGTATAAAAGAAAGAGACAGGAGGTCAAGAGAAAGGTGCAAGAGGTGAAAAAGAGGGCAAATGAGAGTTGGGGTGAGAGAGTATCATTAAATTTTAGGGAGAATAAAAAGATGTTCTGGAAGGAGGTAAATAAAGTGCGTAAGACAAGGGATCAAATGGGACCTTCGGTGAAGGGCGCAAGTGGAGAGGTGATAACAAGTAGTGGTGATGTGAGAAGGAGATGGAGTGAGTATTTTGAAGGTTTGTTGAATGTGTTTGATGATAGAGTGGCAGATATAGGGTGTTTTGGTCGAGGTGGTGTGCAAAGTGAGAGGGTTAGGGAAAATGATTTGGTAAACAGAGAAGAGGTAGTGAAAGCTTTGCGGAAGATGAAAGCCGGCAAGGCAGCAGGTTTGGATGGTATTGCAGTTGAATTTATTAAAAAAGGGGGTGACTGTATTGTTGACTGGTTGGTAAGGTTATTTAATGTATGCATGACTCATGGTGAGGTGCCTGAAGATTGGCGGAATGCGTGCATAGTGCCATTGTACAAAGGCAAAGGGGATAAGAGTGAGTGCTCAAATTACAGAGGTATAAGTTTGTTGAGTATTCCTGGTAAATTATATGGGAGGGTATTGATTGAGAGGGTGAAGGCATGTACAGAGCATCAGATTGGGGAAGAGCAGTGTGGTTTCAGAAGTGGTAGAGGATGTGTGGATCAGGTGTTTGCTTTGAAGAATGTATGTGAGAAATACTTAGAAAAGCAAATGGATTTGTATGTAGCATTTATGGATCTGGAGAAGGCATATGATAGAGTTGATAGAGATGCTCTGTGGAAGGTATTAAGAATATATGGTGTGGGAGGAAAGTTGTTAGAAGCAGTGAAAAGTTTTTATCGAGGATGTAAGGCATGTGTACGTGTAGGAAGAGAGGAAAGTGATTGGTTCTCAGTGAATGTAGGTTTGCGGCAGGGGTGTGTGATGTCTCCATGGTTGTTTAATTTGTTTATGGATGGGGTTGTTAGGGAGGTAAATTCAAGAGTTTTGGAAAGAGGGGCAAGTATGAAGTCTGTTGGGGATGAGAGAGCTTGGGAAGTGAGTCAGTTGTTGTTCGCTGATGATACAGCGATGGTGGCTGTTTCATGTGAGAAACTGCAGAAGCTGGTGACTGAGTTTGGTAAAGTGTGTGGAAGAAGAAAGTTAAGAGTAAATGTGAATAAGAGCAAGGTTATTAGGTACAGTAGGGTTGAGGGTCAAGTCAATTGGGAGGTGAGTTTGAATGGAGAAAAACTGGAGGAAGTGAAGTGTTTTAGATATCTGGGAGTGGATCTTGCAGCGGATGGAACCATGGAAGCGGAAGTGGATCATAGGGTGGGGGAGGGGGCGAAAATCCTGGGGGCCTTGAAGAATGTGTGGAAGTCGAGAACATTATCTCGGAAAGCAAAAATGGGTATGTTTGAAGGAATAGTGGTTCCAACAATGTTGTATGGTTGCGAGGCGTGGGCTATGGATAGAGTTGTGCGCAGGAGGATGGATGTGCTGGAAATGAGATGTTTGAGGACAATATGTGGTGTGAGGTGGTTTGATCGAGTGAGTAACGTAAGGGTAAGAGAGATGTGTGGAAATAAAAAGAGCGTTGTTGAGAGAGCAGAAGAGGGTGTTTTGAAGTGGTTTGGGCACATGGAGAGGATGAGTGAGGAAAGATTGACCAAGAGGATATATGTGTCGGAGGTGGAGGGAACAAGGAGAAGAGGGAGACCAAATTTTAGGTGGAAAGATGGAGTGAAAAAGATTTTGTGTGATCGGGGCCTGAACATGCAGGACGGTGAAAGGAGGGCAAGGAATAGAGTGAATTGGAGCGATGTGGTATACCGGGGTTGACGTGCTGTCAGTGGATTGAAGCAAGGCATGTGAAGCGTCTACGGTAAACCATGGAAAGCTGTGTAGGTATGTATATTTGCGTGTGTGGACGTATGTATATACATGTGTATGGAGGTGGGTTGGGCCATTTCTTTCGTCTGTTTCCTTGCGCTACCTCGCAAACGCGGGAGACAGCGACAAAGTATAATAAAAATATATATATATATATATATATATATATATATATATATATATATATATATATATTTTTATTATACTTTGTCGCTGTCTCCCGCGACTGATGATTGGGAATACCTGGTTTAAAAAGCGAGATATACATAAGTATACTTATGTAAGTAGGAGAGATGGCCAGAGAGCATTATTGGATTACGTGTTAATTGACAGGCGTGCGAAAGAGAGACTTTTGGATGTCAATGTGCTGAGAGGTGCAACTGGAGGGATGTCTGATCATTATCTTGTGGAGGCTAAGGTGAAGATTAGTATGGGTTTTCAGAAAAGAAGAGTGAATGTTGGGGTGAAGAAGGTGGTGAG
This sequence comes from Panulirus ornatus, assembly GCF_036320965.1. Taxonomy (NCBI): domain Eukaryota; kingdom Metazoa; phylum Arthropoda; class Malacostraca; order Decapoda; family Palinuridae; genus Panulirus; species Panulirus ornatus. The sequence goes on from NC_092254.1 coordinate 17,862,156, forward strand.
AGTAAGTGAGCTTGGGAAGGAGACCTGTGTGAAGAAGTATCAGGAGAGACTATGTACAGAATGGAAAAAGGTGAGAACAATGGAAGTAAGGGGAGTGGGGGAGGAATGGGATGTATTTAGGGAATCAGTGATGGATTGCGCAAAAGATGCTTGTGGCATGAGAAGAGTGGGAGGTGGGCTGTTTAGAAAGGGTAGTGAGTGGTGGGATGAAGAAGTAAGAGTATTAGTGAAAGAGAAGAGAGAGGCATTTGGACGATTTTTGCAGGGAAAAAATGCAATTGAGTGGGAGAAGTATAAAAGAAAGAGACAGGAGGTCAAGAGAAAGGTGCAAGAGGTGAAAAAAAGGGCAAATGAGAGTTGGGGTGAGAGACTATCAGTAAATTTTAGGGAGAATAAAAAGATGTTCTGGAAGGAGGTAAATAGGGTGCGTAAGACAAGGGAGCAAATGGGAACTTCAGTGAAGGGCGCAAATGGGGAGGTGATAACAAGTAGTGGTGATGTGAGAAGGAGATGGAATGAGTATTTTGAAGGTTTGTTGAATGTGTCTGATGACAGAGTGGCAGATATAGGGTGTTTGGGTCGAGGTGGTGTGCAAAGTGAGAGGGTTAGGGAAAATGATTTGGTAAACAGAGAAGAGGTAGTAAAAGCTTTGCGGAAGATGAAAGCCGGCAAGGCAGCAGGTTTGGATGGTATTGCTGTGGAATTTATTAAAAAAGGGGGTGACTGTATTGTTGACTGGTTGGTAAGGTTATTTAATGTATGTATGACTCATGGTGAGGTGCCTGAGGATTGGCGGAATGCGTGCATAGTGCCATTGTACAAAGGCAAAGGGGATAAGAGTGAGTGCTCAAATTACAGAGGTATAAGTTTGTTGAGTATTCCTGGTAAATTATATGGGAGGGTATTGATTGAGAGGGTGAAGGCATGTACAGAGCATCAGATTGGGGAAGAGCAGTGTGGTTTCAGAAGTGGTAGAGGATGTGTGGATCAGGTGTTTGCTTTGAAGAATGTATGTGAGAAATACTTAGAAAAGCAAATGGATTTGTATGTAGCATTTATGGATCTGGAGAAGGCATATGATAGAGTTGATAGAGATGCTCTGTGGAAGGTATTAAGAATATATGGTGTGGGAGGCAAGTTGTTAGAAGCAGTGAAAAGTTTTTATCGAGGATGTAAGGCATGTGTACGTGTAGGAAGAGAGGAAAGTGATTGGTTCTCAGTGAATGTAGGTTTGCGGCAGGGGTGTGTGATGTCTCCATGGTTGTTTAATTTGTTTATGGATGGGGTTGTTAGGGAGGTAAATGCAAGAGTCTTGGAAAGAGGGGCAAGTATGAAGTCTGTTGGGGATGAGAGAGCTTGGGAAGTGAGTCAGTTGTTGTTCGCTGATGATACAGCGCTGGTGGCGGATTCATGTGAGAAACTGCAGAAGCTGGTGACGGAGTTTGGTAAAGTGTGTGGAAGAAGAAAGTTAAGAGTAAATGTGAATAAGAGCAAGGTTATTAGGTACAGTAGGGTTGAGGGTCAAGTCAATTGGGAGGTGAGTTTGAATGGTGAAAAACTGGAGGAAGTGAAGTGTTTTAGATATCTTGGAGTGGATCTGTCAGCGGATGGAACCATGGAAGCGGAAGTGGATCATAGGGTGGGGGAGGGGGCGAAAATTTTGGGAGCCTTGAAAAATGTGTGGAAGTCGAGAACATTATCCCGGAAAGCAAAAATGGGTATGTTTGAAGGAATAGTGGTTCCAACAATGTTGTATGGTTGCGAGGCGTGGGCTATGGATAGAGTTGTGCGCAGGAGGATGGATGTGCTGGAAATGAGATGTTTGAGGACAATGTGTGGTGTGAGGTGGTTTGATCGAGTAAGTAACGTAAGGGTAAGAGAGATGTGTGGAAATAAAAAGAGCGTGGTTGAGAGAGCAGAAGAGGGTGTTTTAAAATGGTTTGGGCACATGGAGAGAATGAGTGAGGAAAGATTGACCAAGAGGATATATGTGTCGGAGGTGGAGGGAACGAGGAGAAGAGGGAGACCAAATTGGAGGTGGAAAGATGGAGTGAAAAAGATTTTGTGTGATCGGGGCCTGAACATGCAGGAGGGTGAAAGGAGGGCAAGGAATAGAGTGAATTGGAGCGATGTGGTATACAGGGGTTGACGTGCTGTCAGTGGATTGAATCAAGGCATGTGAAGCGTCCGGGGTAAACCATGGAAAGCTGTGTAGGTATGTATATTTGTGTGTGTGGACGTGTGTATGTACATGTGTATGGGGGGGGTTGGGCCATTTCTTTCGTCTGTTTCCTTGCGCTACCTCGCAAACGCGGGAGACAGCGACAAAGTATAAAAAAAAAAAAAAAAAAAAAAAATATATATATATATATATATATATATATATATATATATATATATCAATTATTTTGCTTTGTCGCTGTCTCCCTTGTTAGCGAGGTAGCGCAAGGAAGCAGACGAAAGAAAGGCCCAACCCACCCACATACACATGTATATACATACACGTCCACACACAGCATATATGCATACCCATACATCTCAATATATACATATATGTACATACACAGAGATGTACATATATGCCCAAGTACATAATTCATACTGTCTGCCTTTACTCATTCCTATCGCCACCCCGCCACACAATGAATAACAACCCCCTCCCCCCTCATGTGTGCGAGGTAGCGCTAGGAATGACAACAAAGGCCCCATTCGTTCACACTGAGTCTCTTGCTGTCATGTAATAATGCACCGAAACTACAGCTCCTTTTCCACACCCGGGCCCCACAGAACTTTCCATGGTTTACCCCAGACGCTTCACATGCCCTGGTTCAATCCATTGGCGTGCTAGCACGTCGACCCCGGTATACCACATCCTTCCAATTCACTCTATTCCTTGCACTGTGTTGATTATAAATCAATAAAATAAAGTACTAGTTGATACTGCTAGAACATCATGTTAAGTATTGTCTTATTTGACCGATACTTGCACCTTGTTCAATCTTCTGTGACTCACCCCAGATATCATATATATATATATATATATATATATATATATATATATATATATATATATATATATATATATATATATATATATATGTATCGTCCATGGGGATAGGGGAGAAAGAATACTTCCCACGTATTCCCTGCATGTCGTAGAAGGCGACTAAAAGGGGAGGGAGCGGGGGGGGGCTGGAAATCCTCACTTTTCAATTATTTTCTATTTTCTAAAAGAAGGAACAGAGAAGGGGGCCAGGTAAGGATATTCCATCAAAAGTCCAGTCCTTTGGTCTTAACGTTAACTTGCTAACGCGGGAAATGGCGAATAGTATGAAAGAAAACAAATATATATACATATATATATATATATATATATATATATATATATATATATATATATATATATATATATATATATATATATATATATCCCTGGGGATAGGGGAGAAAGAATACTTCCCACACACTCCCTGCGTGTCGTAGAAGGCGACTAAAAGGGGAGGGAGCGGGTGGCTGGAAATCCTCCCCTCTCGTTTTTTTCAATTTTCCAAAAGAAGGAACAGAGAAGGGGGCCAGGTGAGGATATTCCCTCGAAGGCCAAGTCCTCTGTTCTTAACGCTACCTCGTATCCCGGGAAATGGCGAATAGTACGAAAGAAAAGAAAGATATATATATATATATATATATATATATATATATATATATATATATATATATATATATATATATATATATATATATATATATATATATATATATATATATATATATATATATATATATTATCTTTTATGTGGACAGATAAAGGAAGTGGTTACAAATTTTGCCTACGAGAAAGTTTTCAGATTTGTATAGAACTTCACTATTATTCATGTTACAAACAATATTTTTTGTTCGATTATGGAAGTTTCATAGATATTTCTCGTGGTAAAGGAATTGCAGTTGATAACTGAATTAGCGTTATTCCAGTCAATTTAATGGCTATAATATTTAAAATGATTAAACAAGACTCTTGATTCTTCTCCTTTTCTTATTCTATATTTATGTTGCTTTAGTCTAACATAAAGATCTTTACCAGTCTGCTTAATATATGATATATTACAGCATTTACAAGGGATTCTGTAAACACAGGCGCAGAAATTTCTTGTGATTGATTAAGATATCCTTTATTCTATCGTTATTGCTGAAGACTATATTTACATTAAAGGATTTAAGCAAACTCGGAAGTAATGTAAAATCATTACTAAAAGATTCTTAGTATCAAGAGGAGGTTTGGGCTTACTTCTATAACATGATTTCTTTACCAACTTAAGAGATTTATCAGTGAAAGATCTAGGGTATTTTAACTTGGATCCAATAGAATATATCTTGGGAAACCCATCATCACACTCTTCTGCATGTTCAGGCCCCGAGTCTTCACTGCATATCTCTTAGTTACCCCGTTTTCTTATTCCCTCTACTCCTGACGTGTGTACCTTCTTAGTCAGCCTTTCCTCACTCATTCCTACCACATGTCCAAACCATTTCATCACACTCTATTCACTTTTTCTTTTTTATACATGCTTCTCTTACTACCACACGTCTCTCTTACTCTATCATTTCTTCTTCGACTAAACCGACTTTCGCCATATAGTGACTTCAAACATTTCCTTTCCAGCGCATGTATCTTCTTCACATTATTGTCCAACGCCTTACAACACTGACGAGATTACTATACCATCAAACATCTTTGCCCTTAACGCTAGGAACCTCTCGTTCCTCACATTCCTCAGTGCTGCTAAGAACTTTGTTTCCTCAGCTACTCTATAGCTCACTTCATCTCCTGTGGTTCCATTCGCTGCCATATCCACATCAAGGTAGCTAAAGCTCTCCATTTCTCTATTTTTGTCCATTCAGACTCATACTGTTATTAACCTATTGCTATTCTCTGCTAAACCTAATAATTTTGTTTGATATTCACATTTGCTCTCAAGATTCTCTTTTCCCGCATTCTTTAATGCTCACACACCAGCATGTGCAGTATCTTACTCACTCTGCCACCAGTGGCTGGTCAACTAACAGTCTGTTCTGTCAGATACTCGGTCGACTGCCAAAGCTACAGTGGGTGCAGTGTACATTTGCTGGAGTTGAACTGCTGACCTGGTATTTCAAGGATAAGGTAAGTGAAGGAACAGTTTTCACAGTATTTAGTAAAATATATTTTGATAAAAACTCAATTTATGTTAAGATTTCATATACTTCTGTGTCTCATTTTTGGCGCCGTCAACATCCCACCTCCTCATAGCGACCACCTCCTCATAGCGACCACCTCCTCATAGCGATCATAGAAACGCTGCCTCAGCCCCCCCCTCTCACGGGCCTCCCACCCAGCGGTATAGGTCGGGAGGTATGTGGTCAGGTCATCGCAGGTCAGACACTATGGATGTTACATCGGGGGTAGGAGACGGAGTCACTCAGTATAATCGGTGTTTGTAGGGTTGAGAGAAGGAGGATGTCCCAACCGACCGTCGGGCACACGAGAAGGTAGCAGCATCCATACATGCCTGGTCAGGGTAAGTCTGGCCAGGTGAGGAGACCGGGTTGTTTACTGCTTGACAAGTCACTTCGGGATGCATCTCTTCTCTCAATGTTAGGTTTGTTGGTGAAGCGGGGATCTGTGGGCTGAGGTTGCTGAAGTGGAGGTAACATAGAGGGTGAGTGGTTCGTTTTGAAGTGGGTTAGATGGGAGGGGATGAAGTGGGTTAGATGAAGGGGAATGAATTGGGTTGGATGGCTGGCGATGAATTAGGTTTGATGGGAACAATAAAGTGAGTTCGATTGGGGGGGGGGTGAAATGGGTTGGATGGGAGGGGATGAAGCGGGTTGGATTGGGAGGACTGAAGTGGGTTGGACGAGAGTAGTTGAATTAGGTTGGGTTAGGTTGTGATTCATGCAATATGTTTATTTTCAATCTTGAGTTGTGTGTTTGTAGAATTAGTCCACATTTCCTCTACTGTGTAAACGCCAAGAAGTTTTGTCCAATTGGAACTGCGAATTTCATGTCTAATGTTTTCAAAATGTTCTGGCCTGTAATCTGGGATCAAGAGTTTGTTGTCATTTATTTCATAATCTAAATTTATCTCAAATGTAATCAAAGTGTGATTCATGTTTGACAACCTCTCGCTAACTTAGCAAGAGTTGATAAGTTTGTGTCACTAGAGAGGACAAGATCAAGAATGTTCTGACCTGAAGCTGGTTATCAATTAAGTGTTCTTGAAAAGCGTCTTCAATCAGTTCCGTTAGTCTCGTTCCCTCTTGGTCATCTGTTAATGTGTTCCAATTTAGGTTTGCACTGTTAAAGTCTGCTACTGTTATAACATCTTTACTGTTTACTATAGCTTTGATTTCATTGTATAAAATCTTATTGTTGTCTTTACTGTTTACTATAGTTTTAATTTTATTGTATAATATTTTATTGTTGTCTTCATTTTGCTTAGGAGGTCTGTAAATAACGCCAAGATGTGGTTTACCTCTAAAATTGTCAGTAATGTGAATATAGAGAGTGGCAAGTGGGTGTGTGCGCGTATGTGTGTGTGTGTGTGTGTGTGTGTGTGTGTGTGTGTGTGTGTGTGTGTGTGTGTGTGTGTCTGTGACTATTTCTATTATCCTAATAACACTTAGATTGTCATCAACATAGATCAGATCTCCACCACCTGCCCTGTACAAACCATCTATCGTAGTTTGTATCCAGGTATTGCTAACCCGGTCATGAAGTGTTCATTGTTGACCCATCTTTCTGAGATTGCAATAATGATCGGTTTTTCAGTAACTGCATGGGATATAAGTTCATCATAGGATATAAGTTCATTATAGGATATAAGTTCATTATAGGATAAAAGTTCATCATAGGATATATGTTCATTATAGGGTATAAGTTCATCATAGGATATAAGTTCATTATAGGATATAAGTTCATTATAGGATAAAAGTTCATCATAGGATATATGTTCATTATAGGATATAAGTTCATCATAGGATATAAGTTCATTATAGGATATAAGTTCACTATAGGATAAAAGTTCATCATAGGATATATGTTCATTATAGGATATAAGTTCATCATAGGATATAAGTTCATCATAGGACATATGTTCACTATAGGATATAAGTTCATCATAGGATGCATGTTCATCATAGGACAAAAGTTCATCATAGGATATAAGTTCATCATAGGATATAAGTTCATTATAGGATATACGTTCATTATAGGATAAAAGTTCATCATAGGATATATGTTCATCATAGGATATAAGTTCATTATAGGATATAAGTTCATTATAGGATAAAAGTTCATCATAGGATATATGTTCATTATAGGATATAAGTTCATCATAGGATATAAGTTCATTATAGGATATAAGTTCATTATAGGATAAAAGTATATGTTCATTATAGGATATAAGTTCATCATAGGATATAAGTTCATTATAGGATAAAAGTTCATCATAGGATATATGTTCATTATAGGATATAAGTTCATCATAGGATATAAGTTCATTATAGGATATAAGTTCACTATAGGATAAAAGTTCATCATAGGATATATGTTCATTATAGGATATAAGTTCATCATAGGATATAAGTTCATCATAGGACATATGTTCACTATAGGATATAAGTTCATCATAGGATGCATGTTCATCATAGGACAAAAGTTCATCATAGGATATAAGTTCATCATAGGATATAAGTTCATTATAGGATATACGTTCATTATAGGATAAAAGTTCATCATAGGATATATGTTCATCATAGGATATAAGTTCATTATAGGATATAAGTTCATCATAGGATATAAGTTCATTATAGGATATAAGTTCATCATAGGATATAAGTTCATCTTAGGATATGAGTTCATTACGGGATATGTTCATCATATGTTCATCATAGAATATAAGCTCATTATAGGATATAGGATCATCATAGGATAAAAGTTCATCATAGGATATAAGTTCATTATACGATATAAGTTCATCATAGGATGTATGTTCATCATAGGATAAAAGTTCATCATAGGATAAAAGTTCATCATAGGATATAAGTTCACCATAGGATATAGGTTCATTATAGGATATAAGTTCATTATAGGATACAAATTCATTATAGGATACAAGTTCATCATAGGATGAGTTCATCATAGGATATAAGTTCATTATAGGATATAAGTTCATTATAGGATATAAGTTCATCATAGGATAAGTTCATCATAGGATATAAGTTCATCATAGGATATAAGTTCATTATAGGACATAAGTTCATTATAGGATATAAGTTCATTATAGGATATAAGTTCGTCATAGGATCTAAGTTCATTATAGGATATAAGTTCATTATAGGATATAAGTTCATCATAGGATGAGTTCATCATAGGATATAAGTTCATTATAGGATATAAGTTCATTATAGGATATAAGTTCATCATAGGATAAGTTCATCATAGGATATAAGTTCATCAAGGAAATAACTTCATTATAGGTTATAGGTTCATTATACGATATAAGTTCATTATGGGATATAAGTTCATTATAGGATATAGGTTCATCAGAGCTTATAAGTTCATTATAGGATATAAATTCATTATAGGATATAAGTTCATTACAGGATATAGGTTCATTATAGGATATAAGTTCATTATAGGATATAAGTTCATTGTAAGATATAAGCTCATTATAGGATATAAGTTCATCATAGGATATAAGTTCATTATAGGATATAAGTTCACTGTAGGATATAGGTTCATTATAGGATATAAGTTCACTCTAAGATATAAGCTCATTATAGGACATAAGTTCATCATAGGATATAAGTTCATTATAGGATATAAGTTCACTGTAGGATATAAGTTCATTATAGGATATAAGTTCAATATAGGATACAAGTTCATCATAGAATATAAGTTCATTATAGGCTATAAGTTCATCACAGAATATATGTTCATAATAGCAATGAAATGGGTATGTTTGAAGGAATAGTGGTTCCAACAATGTTGTATGGTTGCGAGGCATGGGCTATGGATAGAGTTGTGCGCAGGAGGGTGGATGTGCTGGAAATGAGATGTTTGAGGACAATATGTGGTGTGAGGTGGTTTGATCGAGTAAGTAATGTAAGGGTGAGAGAGATGTGTGGAAATAAGAAGAGCGTGGTTGAGAGAGCAGAAGAGGGTGTTTTGAAATGGTTTGGGCACATGGAGAGAATGAGTGAGGAAAGATTGACCAAGAGGATATATGTGTTGGAGGTGGAGGGAACGAGGAGTAGTGGGAACCAAATTGGAGGTGGAAAGATGAAGTGAAAAAGATTTCGAGTGATCGGGGCCTGAACATGCAGGCGGGTGAAAGGCGGGCAAGGAATAGAGTGAATTGGATCGATTTGGTATATCGGGGTCGACGTGCTGTCAATGGATTGAATCAGGGCATGTGGAGCGTCTGGGGTAAACCATGGAAAGTTGCGTGGGGCCTGGATGTGGAAAGGGAGCTGTGGTTTCGGGCATTATTGCATGACAGCTACAGACTGAGTTTGAACGAATGGGGCCTTTGTTGTCTTTTCCTAGCGCTACCTCGCACACATGAGGGGGGAGGGGGATGTTATTCCATGTGTGGCGAGGTGGCGATGGAAATGAATAAAGGCAGACAGTGTGAATTGTGTGCATGTGTATATATGTATATGTCTGTGTGTGTATATATATGTGTACATTGAGATGTATGGGTATGTATGTTTGCGTGTGTGGACGTGTATGTATAAACAAGTGTATGGGGGTGGGTTGGGCCATTCCTTTCGTGTGTTTCCTTGCGCTACCTCACAAACGCGGGAGACAGCGACAAAGCAAAATAAATAATAAATGAATATAGGATATAACTTCATTATAGAATATAAGTTCATTATAGGATATAAGTTCATTGTAGGATATAAGTTCATTATAGGATATAAGTTCATCATAGGATATAACTTCATTATAGGATATAACTTCATCATAGGATATAAGTTCATTATAGAATATAAGTTCATTATAGGATATAAGTTCATTGTAGGATATAAGTTCATTTAAGGATATAAGTTCATCATAGGGTATAGGTTTATCATAGGATATAAGTTCATTATAGGATGTAAGTTCATTACAGAAAATAAGTTCATTATAGGTTATGAGTTCATTATAGGATATAAGTTCATGATAGCATATACGTTCATCATAGGATATAAGGTCATTATAGGATGTAAGTTCATTATACGATATAAGTTCATTATAGGATATAACTTCATCACAGGATATAAGTTCATCATAGAACATAAGTTCATTATGGGATATAAGTTCATTATAGGATATAGGTTCATCATAGGATATAAGTTCTTCATAGGATATAAGTTCATCATAGGATATAAGTTCATTATAGGATATAAGTTCATCATAGGATGTAAGTTCATTATAAGATATAAGTTCATCATAGGGTATAAGTTCATCATAGGATAAGTTCATTATAGGATATAAGTTCACCATAGGATATAATGTGATTATAGGATATAAGTTTATCATAGGATATTTGTTCATCATAGGATTTAAGTTCATTATAGGACATAAGTTCATCATATGATATAAGTTCATCATAGAATATAAGTTTATTACAGGATATAAGCTCATTATAGGATATGAGTTCATTATAGGATGTAAGTTCTTCATAGGATATAAGTTCATCTTAGGGTATAAGTTCATTATAGGATGTAAGTTCATCATAGGATATAAGTTCATTATAGGATATAAGTTCATCATAGGATCTAAGTTCATTATAGGATATAAGTTCATTATAGGATATAAGTTCATCATATGATAAGTTCATCATAGGATATAAGTTCATCATAGGATATAAGTTCATTATAGGATATAAGTTCATTATAGGATATAAGTTCATCATAGGATGAGTTCATCATAGGATATAAGTTCATTATAGGATATACGTTCATTATAGGATATAACTTCATCATAGGATAAGTTCATCATAGGATATAAGTTCATCATAGGGTATAAGTTCATTATAGGACATAAGTTCATTATAGGATATGAGTTCATTATAGGATATGAGTTCATTATAGGATATAATCATCATAGGATATAAGTTCATTATAGGATATAAGTTCATTATAGGATATAAGTTCATTATAGGACATAAGTTCATCATAGGATCTAAGTTCATTATAGGATATAAGTTCATTATGGGATATAAGTTCATCATAGGATAAGTTCATCATAGGATATAAGTTCATTATAGGATATAAGTTAATTACAGGATATAAGTTCATCATAGGATATAAGTTCATTATAGTATATAAGTTCATCATAGGATAAGTTCATCATAGGATATAAGTTCATTATAGGATATAAGTTCATTATAGGATATATGTTCATAATAGGATATAAGTTCATTACAGGATATAAGTTCATTATAGGATATAGGTTCATTATACGATATAAGTTCATTATAGGATATAAGTTCATTACAGGATATAGGTTCATCAGAGCATATAAGTTCATTATAGGATATAAGTTCATTATAGGATATAAGTTCATTATAGGATATAAGTTCATTATGGGATATAAGTTCATCATAGGATAAGTTCATCATAGGATATAAGTTCATTATAGGATATAAGTTCATTATTATCCCTGGGGATAGGGGATTAAGAATACTTCCCACGTATTCCCTGCGTGTCGTAGAAGGCGACTAAAAGGGGAGGGAGCGGGGGGCTGGAAATCCTCCCCTCTCGTTTTTTTTTAATTTTCCAAAAGAAGGAACAGAGAATTGGGCCAGTCAAAAGCCCAGTCCTCTGTTCTTAATGCTACCTCGCTAACGCGGGAAATGGCGAATAGTTTAAAAGAAAAAAGAAAAAGTTCATTATAGGATATAAGTTCATCAGAGGATATAAGTTCATCAGAGACATAAGTTCATCATAGGATATAAGTTCATTATAGGATATAAGTTCATTACAGGATATAACTTCATTATAGGTTATAGGTTCATTATACGATATAAGTTCATTATGGGATATAAGTTCATTATAGGATATAGGTTCATCAGAGCATATAAGTTCATTATAGGATATAAATTCATTATAGGATATAAGTTCATTACAGGATATAGGTTCATTATAGGATATAAGTTCATTATAGGATATAAGTTCATTGTAAGATATAAGCTCATTATAGGATATAAGTTCATCATAGGATATAAGTTCATTATAGGATATAAGTTCACTGTAGGATATAGGTTCATTATAGGATATAAGTTCACTCTAAGATATAAGCTCATTATAGGACATAAGTTCATCATAGGATATAAGTTCATTATAGGATATAAGTTCACTGTAGGATATAAGTTCATTATAGGATATAAGTTCAATATAGGATACAAGTTCATCATAGAATATAAGTTCATTATAGGCTATAAGTTCATCACAGAATATATGTTCATAATAGCAATGAAATGGGTATGTTTGAAGGAATAGTGGTTCCAACAATGTTGTATGGTTGCGAGGCATGGGCTATGGATAGAGTTGTGCGCAGGAGGGTGGATGTGCTGGAAATGAGATGTTTGAGGACAATATGTGGTGTGAGGTGGTTTGATCGAGTAAGTAATGTAAGGGTGAGAGAGATGTGTGGAAATAAGAAGAGCGTGGTTGAGAGAGCAGAAGAGGGTGTTTTGAAATGGTTTGGGCACATGGAGAGAATGAGTGAGGAAAGATTGACCAAGAGGATATATGTGTTGGAGGTGGAGGGAACGAGGAGTAGTGGGAACCAAATTGGAGGTGGAAAGATGAAGTGAAAAAGATTTCGAGTGATCGGGGCCTGAACATGCAGGCGGGTGAAAGGCGGGCAAGGAATAGAGTGAATTGGATCGATTTGGTATATCGGGGTCGACGTGCTGTCAATGGATTGAATCAGGGCATGTGGAGCGTCTGGGGTAAACCATGGAAAGTTGCGTGGGGCCTGGATGTGGAAAGGGAGCTGTGGTTTCGGGCATTATTGCATGACAGCTACAGACTGAGTTTGAACGAATGGGGCCTTTGTTGTCTTTTCCTAGCGCTACCTCGCACACATGAGGGGGGAGGGGGATGTTATTCCATGTGTGGCGAGGTGGCGATGGAAATGAATAAAGGCAGACAGTGTGAATTGTGTGCATGTGTATATATGTATATGTCTGTGTGTGTATATATATGTGTACATTGAGATGTATGGGTATGTATGTTTGCGTGTGTGGACGTGTATGTATAAACAAGTGTATGGGGGTGGGTTGGGCCATTCCTTTCGTGTGTTTCCTTGCGCTACCTCACAAACGCGGGAGACAGCGACAAAGCAAAATAAATAATAAATGAATATAGGATATAACTTCATTATAGAATATAAGTTCATTATAGGATATAAGTTCATTGTAGGATATAAGTTCATTATAGGATATAAGTTCATCATAGGATATAACCTCATTATAGGATATAACTTCATCATAGGATATAAGTTCATTATAGAATATAAGTTCATTATAGGATATAAGTTCATTGTAGGATATAAGTTCATTTAAGGATATAAGTTCATCATAGGGTATAGGTTTATCATAGGATATAAGTTCATTGTAGGATATAAGTTCATTTAAGGATATAAGTTCATCATAGGGTATAGGTTTATCATAGGATATAAGTTCATTATAGGATGTAAGTTCATTACAGAAAATAAGTTCATTATAGGTTATGAGTTCATTATAGGATATAAGTTCATGATAGCATATACGTTCATCATAGGATATAAGGTCATTATAGGATGTAAGTTCATTATACGATATAAGTTCATTATAGGATATAACTTCATCACAGGATATAAGTTCATCATAGAACATAAGTTCATTATGGGATATAAGTTCATTATAGGATATAGGTTCATCATAGGATATAAGTTCTTCATAGGATATAAGTTCATCATAGGATATAAGTTCATTATAGGATATAAGTTCATCATAGGATGTAAGTTCATTATAAGATATAAGTTCATCATAGGGTATAAGTTCATCATAGGATAAGTTCATTATAGGATATAAGTTCACCATAGGATATAATGTGATTATAGGATATAAGTTTATCATAGGATATTTGTTCATCATAGGATTTAAGTTCATTATAGGACATAAGTTCATCATATGATATAAGTTCATCATAGAATATAAGTTTATTACAGGATATAAGCTCATTATAGGATATGAGTTCATTATAGGATATAAGTTCTTCATAGGATATAAGTTCATCTTAGGGTATAAGTTCATTATAGGATGTAAGTTCATCATAGGATATAAGTTCATTATAGGATATAAGTTCATCATAGGATCTAAGTTCATTATAGGATATAAGTTCATTATAGGATATAAGTTCATCATATGATAAGTTCATCATAGGATATAAGTTCATCATAGGATATAAGTTCATTATAGGATATAAGTTCATTATAGGATATAAGTTCATCATAGGATGAGTTCATCATAGGATATAAGTTCATTATAGGATATACGTTCATTATAGGATATAACTTCATCATAGGATAAGTTCATCATAGGATATAAGTTCATCATAGGGTATAAGTTCATTATAGGACATAAGTTCATTATAGGATATGAGTTCATTATAGGATATGAGTTCATTATAGGATATAATCATCATAGGATATAAGTTCATTATAGGATATAAGTTCATTATAGGATATAAGTTCATTATAGGACATAAGTTCATCATAGGATCTAAGTTCATTATAGGATATAAGTTCATTATGGGATATAAGTTCATCATAGGATAAGTTCATCATAGGATATAAGTTCATTATAGGATATAAGTTAATTACAGGATATAAGTTCATCATAGGATATAAGTTCATTATAGTATATAAGTTCATCATAGGATAAGTTCATCATAGGATATAAGTTCATTATAGGATATAAGTTCATTATAGGATATATGTTCATAATAGGATATAAGTTCATTACAGGATATAAGTTCATTATAGGATATAGGTTCATTATACGATATAAGTTCATTATAGGATATAAGTTCATTACAGGATATAGGTTCATCAGAGCATATAAGTTCATTATAGGATATAAGTTCATTATAGGATATAAGTTCATTATAGGATATAAGTTCATTATGGGATATAAGTTCATCATAGGATAAGTTCATCATAGGATATAAGTTCATTATAGGATATAAGTTCATTATTATCCCTGGGGATAGGGGATTAAGAATACTTCCCACGTATTCCCTGCGTGTCGTAGAAGGCGACTAAAAGGGGAGGGAGCGGGGGGCTGGAAATCCTCCCCTCTCGTTTTTTTTTAATTTTCCAAAAGAAGGAACAGAGAATTGGGCCAGTCAAAAGCCCAGTCCTCTGTTCTTAATGCTACCTCGCTAACGCGGGAAATGGCGAATAGTTTAAAAGAAAAAAGAAAAAGTTCATTATAGGATATAAGTTCATCAGAGGATATAAGTTCATCAGAGACATAAGTTCATCATAGGATATAAGTTCATTATAGGATATAAGTTCATTACAGGATATAACTTCATTATAGGTTATAGGTTCATTATACGATATAAGTTCATTATGGGATATAAGTTCATTATAGGATATAGGTTCATCAGAGCATATAAGTTCATTATAGGATATAAATTCATTATAGGATATAAGTTCATTACAGGATATAGGTTCATTATAGGATATAAGTTCATTATAGGATATAAGTTCATTGTAAGATATAAGCTCATTATAGGATATAAGTTCATCATAGGATATAAGTTCATTATAGGATATAAGTTCACTGTAGGATATAGGTTCATTATAGGATATAAGTTCACTCTAAGATATAAGCTCATTATAGGACATAAGTTCATCATAGGATATAAGTTCATTATAGGATATAAGTTCACTGTAGGATATAAGTTCATTATAGGATATAAGTTCAATATAGGATACAAGTTCATCATAGAATATAAGTTCATTATAGGCTATAAGTTCATCACAGAATATATGTTCATAATAGCAATGAAATGGGTATGTTTGAAGGAATAGTGGTTCCAACAATGTTGTATGGTTGCGAGGCATGGGCTATGGATAGAGTTGTGCGCAGGAGGGTGGATGTGCTGGAAATGAGATGTTTGAGGACAATATGTGGTGTGAGGTGGTTTGATCGAGTAAGTAATGTAAGGGTGAGAGAGATGTGTGGAAATAAGAAGAGCGTGGTTGAGAGAGCAGAAGAGGGTGTTTTGAAATGGTTTGGGCACATGGAGAGAATGAGTGAGGAAAGATTGACCAAGAGGATATATGTGTTGGAGGTGGAGGGAACGAGGAGTAGTGGGAACCAAATTGGAGGTGGAAAGATGAAGTGAAAAAGATTTCGAGTGATCGGGGCCTGAACATGCAGGCGGGTGAAAGGCGGGCAAGGAATAGAGTGAATTGGATCGATTTGGTATATCGGGGTCGACGTGCTGTCAATGGATTGAATCAGGGCATGTGGAGCGTCTGGGGTAAACCATGGAAAGTTGCGTGGGGCCTGGATGTGGAAAGGGAGCTGTGGTTTCGGGCATTATTGCATGACAGCTACAGACTGAGTTTGAACGAATGGGGCCTTTGTTGTCTTTTCCTAGCGCTACCTCGCACACATGAGGGGGGAGGGGGATGTTATTCCATGTGTGGCGAGGTGGCGATGGAAATGAATAAAGGCAGACAGTGTGAATTGTGTGCATGTGTATATATGTATATGTCTGTGTGTGTATATATATGTGTACATTGAGATGTATGGGTATGTATGTTTGCGTGTGTGGACGTGTATGTATAAACAAGTGTATGGGGGTGGGTTGGGCCATTCCTTTCGTGTGTTTCCTTGCGCTACCTCACAAACGCGGGAGACAGCGACAAAGCAAAATAAATAATAAATGAATATAGGATATAACTTCATTATAGAATATAAGTTCATTATAGGATATAAGTTCATTGTAGGATATAAGTTCATTATAGGATATAAGTTCATCATAGGATATAACTTCATTATAGGATATAACTTCATCATAGGATATAAGTTCATTATAGAATATAAGTTCATTATAGGATATAAGTTCATTGTAGGATATAAGTTCATTTAAGGATATAAGTTCATCATAGGGTATAGGTTTATCATAGGATATAAGTTCATTATAGGATGTAAGTTCATTACAGAAAATAAGTTCATTATAGGTTATGAGTTCATTATAGGATATAAGTTCATGATAGCATATACGTTCATCATAGGATATAAGGTCATTATAGGATGTAAGTTCATTATACGATATAAGTTCATTATAGGATATAACTTCATCACAGGATATAAGTTCATCATAGAACATAAGTTCATTATGGGATATAAGTTCATTATAGGATATAGGTTCATCATAGGATATAAGTTCTTCATAGGATATAAGTTCATCATAGGATATAAGTTCATTATAGGATATAAGTTCATCATAGGATGTAAGTTCATTATAAGATATAAGTTCATCATAGGGTATAAGTTCATCATAGGATAAGTTCATTATAGGATATAAGTTCACCATAGGATATAATGTGATTATAGGATATAAGTTTATCATAGGATATTTGTTCATCATAGGATTTAAGTTCATTATAGGACATAAGTTCATCATATGATATAAGTTCATCATAGAATATAAGTTTATTACAGGATATAAGCTCATTATAGGATATGAGTTCATTATAGGATATAAGTTCTTCATAGGATATAAGTTCATCTTAGGGTATAAGTTCATTATAGGATGTAAGTTCATCATAGGATATAAGTTCATTATAGGATATAAGTTCATCATAGGATCTAAGTTCATTATAGGATATAAGTTCATTATAGGATATAAGTTCATCATATGATAAGTTCATCATAGGATATAAGTTCATCATAGGATATAAGTTCATTATAGGATATAAGTTCATTATAGGATATAAGTTCATCATAGGATGAGTTCATCATAGGATATAAGTTCATTATAGGATATACGTTCATTATAGGATATAACTTCATCATAGGATAAGTTCATCATAGGATATAAGTTCATCATAGGGTATAAGTTCATTATAGGACATAAGTTCATTATAGGATATGAGTTCATTATAGGATATGAGTTCATTATAGGATATAATCATCATAGGATATAAGTTCATTATAGGATATAAGTTCATTATAGGATATAAGTTCATTATAGGACATAAGTTCATCATAGGATCTAAGTTCATTATAGGATATAAGTTCATTATGGGATATAAGTTCATCATAGGATAAGTTCATCATAGGATATAAGTTCATTATAGGATATAAGTTAATTACAGGATATAAGTTCATCATAGGATATAAGTTCATTATAGTATATAAGTTCATCATAGGATAAGTTCATTATAGGATATAAGTTCATTATAGGATATAAGTTCATTATAGGATATATGTTCATAATAGGATATAAGTTCATTACAGGATATAAGTTCATTATAGGATATAGGTTCATTATACGATATAAGTTCATTATAGGATATAAGTTCATTACAGGATATAGGTTCATCAGAGCATATAAGTTCATTATAGGATATAAGTTCATTATAGGATATAAGTTCATTATAGGATATAAGTTCATTATGGGATATAAGTTCATCATAGGATAAGTTCATCATAGGATATAAGTTCATTATAGGATATAAGTTCATTATTATCCCTGGGGATAGGGGATTAAGAATACTTCCCACGTATTCCCTGCGTGTCGTAGAAGGCGACTAAAAGGGGAGGGAGCGGGGGGCTGGAAATCCTCCCCTCTCGTTTTTTTTTAATTTTCCAAAAGAAGGAACAGAGAATTGGGCCAGTCAAAAGCCCAGTCCTCTGTTCTTAATGCTACCTCGCTAACGCGGGAAATGGCGAATAGTTTAAAAGAAAAAAGAAAAAGTTCATTATAGGATATAAGTTCATCAGAGGATATAAGTTCATCAGAGACATAAGTTCATCATAGGATATAAGTTCATTATAGGATATAAGTTCATTACAGGATATAACTTCATTATAGGTTATAGGTTCATTATACGATATAAGTTCATTATGGGATATAAGTTCATTATAGGATATAGGTTCATCAGAGCATATAAGTTCATTATAGGATATAAATTCATTATAGGATATAAGTTCATTACAGGATATAGGTTCATTATAGGATATAAGTTCATTATAGGATATAAGTTCATTGTAAGATATAAGCTCATTATAGGATATAAGTTCATCATAGGATATAAGTTCATTATAGGATATAAGTTCACTGTAGGATATAGGTTCATTATAGGATATAAGTTCACTCTAAGATATAAGCTCATTATAGGACATAAGTTCATCATAGGATATAAGTTCATTATAGGATATAAGTTCACTGTAGGATATAAGTTCATTATAGGATATAAGTTCAATATAGGATACAAGTTCATCATAGAATATAAGTTCATTATAGGCTATAAGTTCATCACAGAATATATGTTCATAATAGCAATGAAATGGGTATGTTTGAAGGAATAGTGGTTCCAACAATGTTGTATGGTTGCGAGGCATGGGCTATGGATAGAGTTGTGCGCAGGAGGGTGGATGTGCTGGAAATGAGATGTTTGAGGACAATATGTGGTGTGAGGTGGTTTGATCGAGTAAGTAATGTAAGGGTGAGAGAGATGTGTGGAAATAAGAAGAGCGTGGTTGAGAGAGCAGAAGAGGGTGTTTTGAAATGGTTTGGGCACATGGAGAGAATGAGTGAGGAAAGATTGACCAAGAGGATATATGTGTTGGAGGTGGAGGGAACGAGGAGTAGTGGGAACCAAATTGGAGGTGGAAAGATGAAGTGAAAAAGATTTCGAGTGATCGGGGCCTGAACATGCAGGCGGGTGAAAGGCGGGCAAGGAATAGAGTGAATTGGATCGATTTGGTATATCGGGGTCGACGTGCTGTCAATGGATTGAATCAGGGCATGTGGAGCGTCTGGGGTAAACCATGGAAAGTTGCGTGGGGCCTGGATGTGGAAAGGGAGCTGTGGTTTCGGGCATTATTGCATGACAGCTACAGACTGAGTTTGAACGAATGGGGCCTTTGTTGTCTTTTCCTAGCGCTACCTCGCACACATGAGGGGGGAGGGGGATGTTATTCCATGTGTGGCGAGGTGGCGATGGAAATGAATAAAGGCAGACAGTGTGAATTGTGTGCATGTGTATATATGTATATGTCTGTGTGTGTATATATATGTGTACATTGAGATGTATGGGTATGTATGTTTGCGTGTGTGGACGTGTATGTATAAACAAGTGTATGGGGGTGGGTTGGGCCATTCCTTTCGTGTGTTTCCTTGCGCTACCTCACAAACGCGGGAGACAGCGACAAAGCAAAATAAATAATAAATGAATATAGGATATAACTTCATTATAGAATATAAGTTCATTATAGGATATAAGTTCATTGTAGGATATAAGTTCATTATAGGATATAAGTTCATCATAGGATATAACTTCATTATAGGATATAACTTCATCATAGGATATAAGTTCATTATAGAATATAAGTTCATTATAGGATATAAGTTCATTGTAGGATATAAGTTCATTTAAGGATATAAGTTCATCATAGGGTATAGGTTTATCATAGGATATAAGTTCATTATAGGATGTAAGTTCATTACAGAAAATAAGTTCATTATAGGTTATGAGTTCATTATAGGATATAAGTTCATGATAGCATATACGTTCATCATAGGATATAAGGTCATTATAGGATGTAAGTTCATTATACGATATAAGTTCATTATAGGATATAACTTCATCACAGGATATAAGTTCATCATAGAACATAAGTTCATTATGGGATATAAGTTCATTATAGGATATAGGTTCATCATAGGATATAAGTTCTTCATAGGATATAAGTTCATCATAGGATATAAGTTCATTATAGGATATAAGTTCATCATAGGATGTAAGTTCATTATAAGATATAAGTTCATCATAGGGTATAAGTTCATCATAGGATAAGTTCATTATAGGATATAAGTTCACCATAGGATATAATGTGATTATAGGATATAAGTTTATCATAGGATATTTGTTCATCATAGGATTTAAGTTCATTATAGGACATAAGTTCATCATATGATATAAGTTCATCATAGAATATAAGTTTATTACAGGATATAAGCTCATTATAGGATATGAGTTCATTATAGGATATAAGTTCTTCATAGGATATAAGTTCATCTTAGGGTATAAGTTCATTATAGGATGTAAGTTCATCATAGGATATAAGTTCATTATAGGATATAAGTTCATCATAGGATCTAAGTTCATTATAGGATATAAGTTCATTATAGGATATAAGTTCATCATATGATAAGTTCATCATAGGATATAAGTTCATCATAGGATATAAGTTCATTATAGGATATAAGTTCATTATAGGATATAAGTTCATCATAGGATGAGTTCATCATAGGATATAAGTTCATTATAGGATATACGTTCATTATAGGATATAACTTCATCATAGGATAAGTTCATCATAGGATATAAGTTCATCATAGGGTATAAGTTCATTATAGGACATAAGTTCATTATAGGATATGAGTTCATTATAGGATATGAGTTCATTATAGGATATAATCATCATAGGATATAAGTTCATTATAGGATATAAGTTCATTATAGGATATAAGTTCATTATAGGACATAAGTTCATCATAGGATCTAAGTTCATTATAGGATATAAGTTCATTATGGGATATAAGTTCATCATAGGATAAGTTCATCATAGGATATAAGTTCATTATAGGATATAAGTTAATTACAGGATATAAGTTCATCATAGGATATAAGTTCATTATAGTATATAAGTTCATCATAGGATAAGTTCATCATAGGATATAAGTTCATTATAGGATATAAGTTCATTATAGGATATATGTTCATAATAGGATATAAGTTCATTACAGGATATAAGTTCATTATAGGATATAGGTTCATTATACGATATAAGTTCATTATAGGATATAAGTTCATTACAGGATATAGGTTCATCAGAGCATATAAGTTCATTATAGGATATAAGTTCATTATAGGATATAAGTTCATTATAGGATATAAGTTCATTATGGGATATAAGTTCATCATAGGATAAGTTCATCATAGGATATAAGTTCATTATAGGATATAAGTTCATTATTATCCCTGGGGATAGGGGATTAAGAATACTTCCCACGTATTCCCTGCGTGTCGTAGAAGGCGACTAAAAGGGGAGGGAGCGGGGGGCTGGAAATCCTCCCCTCTCGTTTTTTTTTAATTTTCCAAAAGAAGGAACAGAGAATTGGGCCAGTCAAAAGCCCAGTCCTCTGTTCTTAATGCTACCTCGCTAACGCGGGAAATGGCGAATAGTTTAAAAGAAAAAAGAAAAAGTTCATTATAGGATATAAGTTCATCAGAGGATATAAGTTCATCAGAGACATAAGTTCATCATAGGATATAAGTTCATTATAGGATATAAGTTCATTACAGGATATAACTTCATTATAGGTTATAGGTTCATTATACGATATAAGTTCATTATGGGATATAAGTTCATTATAGGATATAGGTTCATCAGAGCATATAAGTTCATTATAGGATATAAATTCATTATAGGATATAAGTTCATTACAGGATATAGGTTCATTATAGGATATAAGTTCATTATAGGATATAAGTTCATTGTAAGATATAAGCTCATTATAGGATATAAGTTCATCATAGGATATAAGTTCATTATAGGATATAAGTTCACTGTAGGATATAGGTTCATTATAGGATATAAGTTCACTCTAAGATATAAGCTCATTATAGGACATAAGTTCATCATAGGATATAAGTTCATTATAGGATATAAGTTCACTGTAGGATATAAGTTCATTATAGGATATAAGTTCAATATAGGATACAAGTTCATCATAGAATATAAGTTCATTATAGGCTATAAGTTCATCACAGAATATATGTTCATAATAGCAATGAAATGGGTATGTTTGAAGGAATAGTGGTTCCAACAATGTTGTATGGTTGCGAGGCATGGGCTATGGATAGAGTTGTGCGCAGGAGGGTGGATGTGCTGGAAATGAGATGTTTGAGGACAATATGTGGTGTGAGGTGGTTTGATCGAGTAAGTAATGTAAGGGTGAGAGAGATGTGTGGAAATAAGAAGAGCGTGGTTGAGAGAGCAGAAGAGGGTGTTTTGAAATGGTTTGGGCACATGGAGAGAATGAGTGAGGAAAGATTGACCAAGAGGATATATGTGTTGGAGGTGGAGGGAACGAGGAGTAGTGGGAACCAAATTGGAGGTGGAAAGATGAAGTGAAAAAGATTTCGAGTGATCGGGGCCTGAACATGCAGGCGGGTGAAAGGCGGGCAAGGAATAGAGTGAATTGGATCGATTTGGTATATCGGGGTCGACGTGCTGTCAATGGATTGAATCAGGGCATGTGGAGCGTCTGGGGTAAACCATGGAAAGTTGCGTGGGGCCTGGATGTGGAAAGGGAGCTGTGGTTTCGGGCATTATTGCATGACAGCTACAGACTGAGTTTGAACGAATGGGGCCTTTGTTGTCTTTTCCTAGCGCTACCTCGCACACATGAGGGGGGAGGGGGATGTTATTCCATGTGTGGCGAGGTGGCGATGGAAATGAATAAAGGCAGACAGTGTGAATTGTGTGCATGTGTATATATGTATATGTCTGTGTGTGTATATATATGTGTACATTGAGATGTATGGGTATGTATGTTTGCGTGTGTGGACGTGTATGTATAAACAAGTGTATGGGGGTGGGTTGGGCCATTCCTTTCGTGTGTTTCCTTGCGCTACCTCACAAACGCGGGAGACAGCGACAAAGCAAAATAAATAATAAATGAATATAGGATATAACTTCATTATAGAATATAAGTTCATTATAGGATATAAGTTCATTGTAGGATATAAGTTCATTATAGGATATAAGTTCATCATAGGATATAACTTCATTATAGGATATAACTTCATCATAGGATATAAGTTCATTATAGAATATAAGTTCATTATAGGATATAAGTTCATTGTAGGATATAAGTTCATTTAAGGATATAAGTTCATCATAGGGTATAGGTTTATCATAGGATATAAGTTCATTATAGGATGTAAGTTCATTACAGAAAATAAGTTCATTATAGGTTATGAGTTCATTATAGGATATAAGTTCATGATAGCATATACGTTCATCATAGGATATAAGGTCATTATAGGATGTAAGTTCATTATACGATATAAGTTCATTATAGGATATAACTTCATCACAGGATATAAGTTCATCATAGAACATAAGTTCATTATGGGATATAAGTTCATTATAGGATATAGGTTCATCATAGGATATAAGTTCTTCATAGGATATAAGTTCATCATAGGATATAAGTTCATTATAGGATATAAGTTCATCATAGGATGTAAGTTCATTATAAGATATAAGTTCATCATAGGGTATAAGTTCATCATAGGATAAGTTCATTATAGGATATAAGTTCACCATAGGATATAATGTGATTATAGGATATAAGTTTATCATAGGATATTTGTTCATCATAGGATTTAAGTTCATTATAGGACATAAGTTCATCATATGATATAAGTTCATCATAGAATATAAGTTTATTACAGGATATAAGCTCATTATAGGATATGAGTTCATTATAGGATATAAGTTCTTCATAGGATATAAGTTCATCTTAGGGTATAAGTTCATTATAGGATGTAAGTTCATCATAGGATATAAGTTCATTATAGGATATAACTTCATCATAGGATACAAGTTCATCATATAAGTTCATTATAGGATACAAGTTCATTATAGGATATAAGTTCATCATAGGATATAAGTTCATCATAGGATATAAGTTCATCATAGGATATAAGTTCATCATAGGATATAAATTCATCATAGGATATAAGTTCATTATAGGACATATGTTCATTATAGGATATAAGTCCATCATAGGATTTAAGTTCATCATAGGATATAAGTTCATTATAGGAAATATGTTCGTTATAGGATATAAGTCCATTATAGGATATATGTTTATCATAGGATAAAAGTTCATCATAGGATATAAGTTCATCATAGGATATAAGTTCATTACAGGATATAACTTCATCATAGGATACAAGTTCATCATATAAGTTCATTGTAGGATATAAGTTCATTATAGGATATAAGTTCATCATGGGATATAAGTTCATCATAGGATATAAGTTCATTATAGGATATAAGTTCATCATAGGATATAAGTTCATCATAGGATATAAGTTCATTGCGGGATATGTTCATCATAGGATATGTTCATCATAGGATATAAGTTCATTATAGGATATAGGATCATTATAGGATATAAGTTCATCATAGGATATAAGTTCATCATAGGATATAAGTTCATTATTGGAATGTTCATCATATATGTTCATCATAGGATATAAGTTCATTATAGGATATAAGTTCATTATAGAGTATAAGTTCATCATAGGATATGTTCATCATAGGATATAAGTTTATTATAGGATATAAGTTCATTGCAGGATATAAGTTCTAAGTTGATTTTTGGACTGATTTTTTTTTAAATGTGTGTGTGTGTGTGTGTGTGTGTGTGTATTATAAGGATTAATGTGTCCACTGTAAGTACTGATGACTTGTGTCCACTGGCTGTATAGCGAATGTTTATCTAAACAAGAATATGATAATGAGTGTTGATGTTTGTACAGTAGACACATTTTATAGAACATGACAGCGGGAGGATGGGTGGGTGAAGGTAACTCATGTAGTGCACAAGTGAAGCGCTGGTATGAGTCATCTCACTGGATAAATGAACACAGCAGTTCTCTTTTCCACTGTATAACAAGCAGTTAAATGTTTAGAGTTTGTTTTTTGTTTTTCCTGCGAGTTTACTCACATGAGTCCCTAATATGAAGACACGAGGATGAATGAAGATGACTGATGAGTATGTGAACGGAAACTTATGTACTTAGTGAGTCATGAAGAAGCCACGTAATACAGCAAGGATTGGTGTACATACTCACACACAATATAGGATGCTTCCACGGAGAAGGTGTGGTAACAGACACGTAATGTACGCGCTAAATGTGAATGTAGTCCATAATTGTCATGTTACATCAGTGGTTATATACTGCTATGATAACAAAATACAGATGTACTAACCCAGAAAGGTCGTTGTCTCGATGGAGCAAGTAATGTAATGTAATAAATGTCAATGAACACGGCGGTTCAAGAGGGAAATTCTTCAATTTGACGGACCCATTTGTTCCCCTGGATGGTTGGGGGGGGGGGAATATTTACATGACAGGGGGTAGATATATCACACTTGAAAATTAGAGATGACACTGGATTTGGTCAGCTGTTTTATGAAAATCATGGTGAGGTGCGGTAATGCTTCCCTGGGCGCGCAAGGCCACCTCCGGAAGAGTAATGCAGCTGCATAACAATCAGTGTTTGTAGGGCCATCTGTACTCCTGTTATTCGGGTCAGCCTTTAAAAGTCGACAACCGATATTGTTTTCGCCTTGTTTAATCTACGCTCTATACGGGGCCCTGGACATGGCGCCCACCGCTCATGAATCAGTCTCGACTCTAAGATTATTGTTATGATTTATTAAAGGATGAAGGAGGATTAATCCTCACGAACCAAATTCATATAACTGATAAGAAAACAAATATAGAAATTACACAGTAAACATGCTTATGAAGCGTGTGAAAAACAGTATATTGGGTATGGTAATAGCGTTGCAAAAATAGATCACTTGTATATGTACAATTCACTTGTTTTTCTTTATTATTTTTAAGAAATAGTGAGAGTATATGTTTGTAGATGTTGAACAATTATTTGTGAAATCAAAGCCATTGTTATAAAGCGAGGATGAGCGAAAACAGTTGTTTACTTAAGGGAAAATGATCGGCTGATGTCAAGTGACAGTTGATGGTTACGCTCAGTATAGGGCCCGGCGGCTGCTGGGAGTAACGTGTCGCCCGAAAACACCTAGATGGCATCTCATAGCAGTTTAATGGTCATGATTTTCACATTTAGTCATTTTTTTTGTAAGTGAATATCAGACGTTTGTCCAATGTAGTTTGTCCATTCTAATACAGACCGGATTTCCAACAATTACTGGTACGAATTTTTTAACGACACCCGATTTTTGTTTTCTATATAGTGTTACGTAATCACTATCTTGTGGAGCCGAAGGTGAAGATTTGTAGAGATTTTCAGTAAAGAAGAGAGAATGTGCGAGGTAGCGCTAGGAGAAGACAACAAAGGCCCCATTCGTTCACACTCAGTCTCTAGCTGTCATGTAATAATGCATCGAAACCACAGCTCCCTTTCCACATCCAGGCCCCACACAACTTTCCATGGTTTACCCCAGACGCTTCACATGCCCTGGTTCAATCCATTGACAGCACGTCGACCCCGGTATACCACATCGTTCCAATTCACTCTATCCCTTGCACGCCTTTCACCCTACTGCATGTTCAGGCCCCGAACACTCAAAATCTTTTTCACTACATTTTCCCACCTCCAATTGGTCTCCCACTTCTCCTCGTTCCCTCCACCTCTGACACATATATCCTCTTGGTCAATCTTTCGTCACTCATTCTCTCAATGTGACCAAACCATTTCAAAACACCCTCTTCTGCTCTCTCAACCACACTCTTTTAATTCCACACATCTCTCTTACCCTTACATTACTTACTCGATCAAACCACCTCACATAACATATTGTCCTCAAACATCTCATTTCCAGCACTACCACCCTCCTGCGCACATCTCTATCCATAGCCCACGCCTCGCAACCATACAACATACCCATTTTTGCTTTCCGAGATAATGTTTTCGACTTCCAAAAATTCTTCAAGGCTCATAGAATTTTCGCCCCCTCCCGCACCCTATGATTCACTTCCGCTTCCATGGTTCCATCCGCTGCCAGATCCACTCCCAGATATCTAAAACACTTTACTTCCTCCAGTTTTTCTCCATTCAAACTTACCTCCCAATTGACTTGACCCTCAACCCTACTGTATCTAATAACCTTGCTCTTATTCACATTTACTCTTAACTTTCTTCTTTCACACACTTTACCAAACTCAATCAACAGCTTCTGCAGTTTCTCACATGAATCAGCCACCAGCGCTGTATCATCAGCGAACAACAACTGACTCACTTCTCAAGCTCTCTCATCCACAACAGACTGCATACTTGCCCCTCTTTCCAAAACTCTTGTATTCACCTCCCTAACAACCCCATCCATAAACAAATTAAACAACCATGGAGACATCACACACCCCTGCCGCAAACCTACATTCACTGAGAACCAATCACTTTCCTCTCTTCCTACACGTAAACATGCCTTACATCATCGATAAAGACTTCACTGCTTCTAACAACTTGCCTACCACACCATATATTCTTAATACCTTCATCAGAGCATCTCTATCAACTCTATCATGAGCCTTCTCCAGATCCATAAATGCTACATACAAATGCATTTGCTTTTCTAAGTATTTCTCACATACATTCGTCAAAGCAAACACCTGATCCACACATCCTCTACCACTTCTGAAACCACACTGCTCTTCCCCAATCTGATGCTCTGTACATGCCTTCACCCTCTCAATCAATACCCTCCCATATAATTTACCAGGAATACTCAACAAACTTATACCTCTGTAATTTGAGCACTCACTCTTATCCCCTTTGCCTTTGTATAATGGCACTATGCACGCATTCCGCCAATCCCCAGGCACCTCGCCATGAATCATACATACATTAAATAACCTTACCAACCAATCAACAATACAGTCACCCCCTTTTTAAATAAATTCCAGTGCAATACCATCCAAACCTGCTGCCTTGCCGGCTTTCATCTTCCGCAAAGATTTTACTACCTCTTCTTTGTTTACCAAATCATTTTCCCTAACCCTCTCACTTTGTACACCACCTCGACCAAAACATCCTATATCTGCCACTCTATCATCAAACACATTCAACAAACCTTCAAAATACTCACTCCATCTCCTTCTCACATCACCACTACTTGTTATCACCTTCCCATTAGCCCCCTTCACTGAAGTTCCCATTTGCTCCCTTGTCTTGCGCACTTTATTTACCTCCTTCCAAAACATCTTTTTATTCTCCCTAAAATTTAATGATACTCTCTCACCCCAACTCTCATTTGCCCTCTTTTTCACCTTTTGCACCTTTCTCTTGACCTGACTCTTTCTTTTATACATCTCCCACTGATTTGCATTATTTTCCTGCAAAAATCGTCCAAAATCCTCTCTCTTCTCTTTGACTAATAATCTTACTTCTTCATCTCACCACTCACTACCATTTCTAATCAACCCACCTCCCACGCTTCTCATGCCACAAGCATCTTTTGCGCAAGCCATCACTGATTCCCTAAATACCTCCCATTCCTCCCCCACCGCCCTTACCTCCTTTGTTCTCACCTTTTTCCATTTTGTACTCAGTCTTTCCTGGTACTTCCGCACACAAGTCTCCTTCCCAAGCTCACTTACTCTCACCACTCTCTTCAACCCAACATTCTCTCCTCATTTCTGAAAACCCATACAAATCTTCACCTTTGCCTCCAAAAGATAATGATCAGACATCCCTCCAGTTACACCTCTCAGCACATTAACATCCAAAAGTCTCTCTATCGCGAGTCTATCAATTAACACGCAATCCAATAACGCTCTCTGGCCATCTCCCCTACTTACATACGTATACTTACGTATATCTCGCTTTTTAAACCTGGTATTCCCTATCACCAGTCCTTTTTCAACACATAAATGTACAACCTCTTCGCCATTTCCATTTACAACACTGAACACCTCATGTATACCAATTATTCCCTCAAATGCCACATTACTCACCTTTGTATTCCAATCACCCATCACTATAACCCTGTCTCGTGCATCAAAACCACTAACACACTCATTCAGCTGCTCCCAAAACACTTACCTCTCATGATCTTTCTTCTCATGCCCAGGTGCATATGCACCAATAATCACCCATCTCTCTCCATCAACTTTCAGTTTTTCCAATATCAATGTAGAGTGTACTTTCTTACACTCTATCACATACTCCCACAACTCCTGTTTCAGGAGTAGTGCTACTCCTTCCCTTGCTCTTGTCCTCTCACTAACCCGTGACTTTACTCCCAAGACATTCCCATACCACTCTTCCCCTTTACCCTAATATATATATATATATATATATATATATATATATATATATATATATATATATATATATATATATATATATATATATATATATATATATATATATATATATATATATATATATATATATATACCAATTATTAGGCTGTGCTAATAGTGTTGAATGTGATTTTTCACTTGACGTTTCTCTCTCGCGCTACCTTACCCAACCTTACTCTGGTACCGGAGGTCATCTTCACAAAGAGCTCTGTATTGGACTTTCTGATCTTCCTTACGTATGCTTTACGATGGTTTTTGGAGATCTACTCTGTCTGGGTCATTACCTCGCCATACGTTGGTTTCGGAGGTCTTCCACCCCATAGCTCGATCTTGGGTCTTAATTTACCGTATGGAACGTACCGTACTTACGATGGTTTCAGAGGTCTCAACGTTCAGACTGAACATAAACACATCACAAAAACTATCTTTACACTTTCGAATTGACATAATATGACGTAAGGATGAAAACATCTGAGAGCTTACCAAGCTCATCAAGTTAAGGGGCCCATTATTCTGAGACCTGTCCATTAGTATAAAGATCTTTTTTGTGATTTGTACATACTTTCTTGGCTTAGAAGTCTACCTCTACGACTCGGTTTGGAACCAGGCTTCGTTGCTCTTTCTAAGAGCAAAAAGGGCTGTATGAAGCCGCTGTCCGTGGGCGTACGTACCAGCTAACGTAGGCGTCTACGTTCACTTGTCTGGCACACTTCGGCCAGTGAGCTTGTGAAGTTTCCCACAATACTTTTCATAGTGTATTTACTTCGTCGACGTAGTTTGTTGAACAGTTTCGGGCGCCGGGGGTTTTCTGTCATCCATTATTGATATTTAGCCTATCAGGCCTGGGGACTGCTGCTGTGCGGTCAAACAAGAAAACTTTGAAGTAGTGGAATATATTGAAAGTTTAAAGCTTATATGAAGTAATTTGTTGTGAAACGTAAGAATGTACTGAAAGTTTATGGTGTATGTGAAGTAATATGCTCTGAAACAGTTGAATAAACTGACTGTTTGAAGTTTACGTGAAGTAATTTGCAGATTCCCGCAATTCTGTGACTGCATAAAAGGCAGTCATGATGGGTCTGGTGAGAGAGCTCAGAGGCCGAACATTACGTCGAAGGCCGGGCGAGTGGTGCAGGCGAGGTCGGCCTGGGCGGAGCACTAACCTTTTCTTCACCTTTTCCCCTGGGTTATGCCTTTACCTTGACCCTGAAACCCCTTAGAGATAGGCAGGTAGGTCGAGGCTGTGGCAGCGCTGCTATAGTGATGCTAGTTGTTTTATGTAAGAAACAGAATAATGAACACTTTTGATATAAACCTTTTCCAAATTTCCGTTACATATATATATATATATATATATATATATATATATATATATATATATATATATATATATATATATATATATATATATATATATATATATATATATATATATATATATATATTTTCCCTGGGGATAGGGGAGAAAGAATACTTCCCACGTATTCCCTGCGTGTCGTAGAAGGCGACTAAAAGGGGAGGGAGCGGGGGGCTGGAAATCCTCCCCTCTCGTTTTTTTTTTAATTTTCCAAAAGAAGGAACAGAGAATTGGGCCAGGTGAGGGTATCCCCTCAAAGGCCCACTACTCTGTTCTTAACGCTACCTCGCTAATGCGGGAAATGGCGAATAGTTTGAAAGAAAGAAAAGAAAGATATATATATATATATATATATATATATATATATATATATATATATATATATATATATATATATATATATATATATATATATATATATATTATCCCTGGGGATAGGGGAGAAAGAAAACATCCCACGCATTCCTCATGTGTCGTAGAAGGCGCCTAAAGGGGACGGGAGTGGGGGGGCCAGAAACCCTCCCCTCCTTGTATTTTAACTTTCTAAAAGAGGAAACAGAAGAAGGAGTCACGCAGGCAGTGCTCATCCTCCTCGAAGGCTCAGACTGGGGTGTCTAAGTGTGTGTGGATGTAACCAAGATGAGAAAAAAGGAGAGATAGGTAGTATGTTTGAGGAAAGGAACCTGAATGTTTTGGCTCTGAGTGAAACGAGGCTCAAGAGTAAAGGGGAAGAGTGGTTTCAGAATTTCTTAGGAGTAAAGTCAGGGGTTAGTGAGAGGACAAGAGCAAGGGAAGGAGTAGCACTACTCCTGAAACAGGACTTGTAGGCGTATGTGATAGAGTGTAAGAAAGTATACTCTAGATTGATATTGGTAAAACTGAAAGTTGATGGAGAGAGATGGGTGATTATTGGTGCATATGCACCTGGGCATGAGAAGAAAGATCATGAGAGGCAAGTGTTTTGGGAGCAGCTGAATGAGTGTGTTAGTGGTTTTGATGCACGAGACAGGGTTATAGTGATGGGTGATTTGAATGCAAAGGTGAGTAATGTGGCAGTTGAGGGAATAATTGGTATGCATGGGGTGGTCAGTGTTGGAAATGGAAATGGTGAAGAGCTTGTAGATTTATGTGCTGAAAAAGGACTGGTGATTGGGAATACCTGGTTTAAAAAGCGAGATATACATAATTATACGTATGTAAGTAGGAGAGATGGCCAGAGAACGTTATTGGATTACGTGTTAATAGATAGGCGCGCGAAAGAGAGACTTTTGGATGTTAATGTGCTGAGAGGTGCAACTGAAGGGATGTATAATCATTATCTTGTGGAGGCGAAGGTGAAGATTTGCAGGGGTTTTCAGAAAAGAAGAGCGAATGTTGGGGTGAAGAGAGTGGTGAGAGTAAGTGAGCTTGGGAAGGAGACTTGTGTGAGGAAGTACCAGGAGAGAATGAGTACAGAATGGAAAAAGGTGAGAACAAAGGAGGTAAGGGGAGTGGGGGAGGAATGGGAGGTATTTAGGGAAGCAGTGATGGCTTGCACAAAAGATTTTGTAGCATGAGAAGCGTGGGAGGTGGGTTGATCAGAAAGGGTAGTGAGTGGTGGGATGAAGAAGTAAGATTGTTACTGAAAGAGGAGAGAGAGGCATTTGGACTATTTTTGCAGGGAAAAAATGTAAATGAGTGGGAGATTTATAAAAGAAAGAGGCAAGATGTCAAGAGAAAGGTGCAAGAGGTGAAAAAGAGGGCAAATGAGAGTTGGGGTGAGAGAGTATCATTAAATTTTAGGGAGAATAAAAAGATGTTTTGGAAGGAGGTAAATAAATTGCGTAAGACAAGGGGGCAAATGGGAACTTCAGTGAAGGGGGCTAATGGGGAGGTGATAACAAGTAGTGGTGATGTGAGAAGGAGATGGAGTGAGTATTTTGAAGGTTTGTTGAATGTGTTTGATTATAGAGTGGCAGATATAGGGTGGTTTGGTCGAGGTGGTGTGCAAAGTGAGAGGGTTAGGGAAAATGATTTGGTAAACAAAGAAGAGGTAGTAAAATCTTTGCGGAAGATGAAAGCCGGCAAGGCAGCAGGTTTGGATGGTATTGCAGTGGAATTTATTAAAAATGGGGGTGACTGTATTGTTGATTGGTTGGTAAGGATATTTAATATATGTATGATTCATGGTGAGGTGCCTGGGGATTGGCGGAATGCTTGCATAGTGCCATTGTACAAAGGCAAAGGGGATAAGAGTGAGTGCTCAAATTACAGAGGTATAAGTTTGTTGAGTATTCCTGGTAAATAATATGGGAGGGTGTTGATTGCGAGGGTGAAGGCATGTACAGAGAATCAGATTGGGGAAGAGCAGTGTGGTTTCAGAAGTGGTAGAGGATGTGTGGATCAGGTGTTTGCTTTGAAGAATGTATGTGAGAAATACTTAGAAAAGCAAATGGATTTTGTATGTAGCATTTATGGATCTGGAGAAGGCATATGATAGAGTTGATAGAGATGCTCTGTGGAAGGTATTAAGAATATATGGTGTGGGAGGCAAGCTGTTAGAAGCAGTGAAAAGTCTTTATCGATGATGTAAGGCATGTGTACGTGTAGGAAGAGAGGAAAGTGATTGGTTCTCAGTGAATGTAGGTTTGCGGCAGGGGTGTGTGATGTCTCCATGGTTGTTAAATTTGTTTATGGATGGGGTTTGTTTGGGAGGCGAATGCAATAGTTTTGGAAAGAGGGGCAAGTATGAAGTCTGTTGTGGATGAGAGAGCTTGAGAAGTGAGTCAGTTGTTGTTCCCTGATGATACAGCGCTGGTGGCTGATTCATGTGAGAAACTGCAGAAGCTGGTGACTGAGTTTGGTAGAGTGTGAAAGAAGAAAGTTAAGAGTAAATGTGAATAAGAGTAAGGTTATTAAGTATAGTAGGGTTGAGGGTCAAGTCGATTGGGAGGTAAGTTTGAATG
Organism: Panulirus ornatus; assembly: GCF_036320965.1. Classification (NCBI taxonomy): domain Eukaryota; kingdom Metazoa; phylum Arthropoda; class Malacostraca; order Decapoda; family Palinuridae; genus Panulirus; species Panulirus ornatus. Next base: position 17,896,882 of record NC_092254.1, read on the forward strand.
GAGAAAAACTGGAGGAAGTAAAGTGTTTTAGATATCTGGGAGTGGATCTGGCTGCGGATGGAACCATGGAAGCGGAAGTGAATCATAGTGTGAGGGAGGGGGCGAAAATTCTGGGAGCCTTGAAGAATGTGTGGAAGTCGAGAACATTATCTCGGAAAGCAAAAATGGGTATGTTTGAAAGAATAGTGGTTCCAACAATGTTGTATGGTTACGAGGCGTGGGCTATGGATAGAGTTGTGCGCAGGAGGGTGGATGTGCTGGAAATGAGATGTTTGAGGATAATATGTGGTGCGAGGTGGTTTGATCGAGTAAGTAATGTAAGGTCAAGGGAGATGTGTGGAAATAAAAGGAGTGTGGTTAACAGACCAGAAGAGGGTGTTTTGATATGGTTTGGTCACATGGAGAGACTGGGTGGGGAAAGATTGAACGAGGAGAAGTGGGAGACCAAATTGGAGGTGGAGGGATGGAGTGAAACAGAGTTTGAGTGATCGGGGCCTGAACATGCAGGAGGGTGAAAAGCGTGCAAGGAATAGAGTGAATTGGAACGATGTGGTATACCGGGGTCGACGTGCTGTTAATGGATTGAACCAGGGCATGTGAGCGTCTGGGGTAAACCATGGAAAGTTGTGTGGGGCCTGGATGTGGAAAGGGAGCTGTGGTTTCGGTGCATTATTGCATGTGAGCTAGAGACTGAGTGTGAACGAATGGGGCCTTTGTGGTCTTTTCCTTGCGCTACCTCACACACATGAGGGGGGAGGGGGATGTTATTCCATGTGTGGCGAGGTGGCGATGGGAATAAATAAAGGCAGACAGCATGAATTATGTACATATGTATATATGTATATGTCTGTGTGTGTATATATATGTGTATATTGAGATGTATGGGTATGTATATTTGCGTGTGTGGACGTGTATGTATATACATGTGTATGTGGGTGGGTTGGGCCATTTCTTTCGGGAGACAGCGACAAAGGAAAATAGATTAAAATGAAATATATATATATACATATATATATATATATATATATATATATATATATATATATATATATATATATATATATTTTTTTTTTTTTTTTTTTTTTTACTTTGTCGCTGTCTCCCGCGACATATATATATATATATATATATATATATATATATATATATATATATATATATATATATATATATATATATATATATATATATATATATATATATGTTTACCTCCTTCCAGAACATCTTTTCATTCTCCCTAAAATTTAATGATACTCTCTCACCCCAACTCTCATTTGCCCTCTTTTTCACCTGTTGCACCTTTCTCTTGACCTCCTGTCTCTTTCTTTTATACATCTCCCACTCAATTGCATTTTTCCCTGCAAAGATCGTCGAAATGCTTCTCTCTTCTCTTTCACTAATAATCTTACTTCTTCATCCCAGCACTCACTACCCTTTTTAATCAACCCACCTCCCACGCTTCTCATGCCACAAGCATCTTTTGCGCAATCCATCACTGATTCCCTAAATACATCACATTCTTCCCCCACTCCCCTTAATTCCATTGCTCTCACCTTTTTCCTTTCTGTACTCAGTTATTCCTGGTACTTCCTCACACAAGTCTCCTTCCCAAGCTCACTTACTCTCACCACCCTCTTCACCCCTACATTCACTCTTCTTTTCTGAAAACCCATACAAATCTTCACCTTAGCCTCCACAAGATAATGATCAGACATCCCTCCAGTTGCACCTCTCAGCACATTTACATCCAAAAGTCTCTCTTTCGCGCGCCCGTCAATTAACACGTAATCCAAGAACGCCCTCTGGCCATCTCTCCTACTTACATACGTATACTTATGTATATCTCGCTTTTTAAACCAGGTATTCCCAATCACCAGTCCTTTTTCAGCACATAAATCTCCAAGCTCTTCACCATTTCCATTTACAACACTGAACACCCCATGCATACCAATTATTCCCTCAACTGCCACATTACTCACCTTTGCATTCAAATCACCCATCACTATAACCTGGTCTTGTGCATCAAAATCACTAACACACTCATTCAGCTGCTCCCAAAACACTTGCCTCTCATGATCTTTCTTCTCATGCCCAGGTGCATATGCACTAATAATCACCCATCTCTCTCCATCAACTTTCAGTTTTACCCATATTAATCGAGAATTTACTTTCTTACATTCTATCACATACTCCCACAACTCCTGTTTCAGGAATACTGTTACTCCTTCCGTTGCTCTTGTCCTCTCACTAACCCCTGACTTAACTCCCAAGACATTCCCAAACCACTCTTCCCCTTTACCCTTGAGCTTCGTTTCACTCAGAGCAAAAACATCCAGGTTCCTTTCCTCAAACATACTACCTATCTCTCCTTTTTTCACATCTTGGTTACATCCACACACATTTAGACACCCCAATCTGAGTCTACGAGGAGGATGAGCACTCCCCGCGTGACTCCTTCTGTTTCCCATTTTTTAGAAAGTTTGAAATACAAGGCGGGGAGGATTTCTGGTCCCCGCTCCCGTCCCCTCTAGTCGCCTTCTACGACACGTGAGGAATGCGTGGGAAGGTATTCTTTTACCCCTATCCCCAGGGATAATATATATATATATACATTTTTTTTTTTTTTTTTACTTTGTCGCTGTCTCCCGCGTTTGCGAGGTAGCGCAAGGAAACAGACGAAAGAAATGGCCCAACCCACCCCCATACACATGTATATACATACGTCCACACACGCAAATATACATACCTACACAGCTTTCCATGGTTTACCCCAGACGCTTCACATGCCTTGATTCAATCCACTGACAGCACATCAACCCCGGTATACCACATCGCTCCAATTCACTCTATTCCTTGCCCTCCTTTCACCCTCCTGCATGTTCAGGCCTCGATCACACAAAATCTTTTTCACTCCATCTTTCCACCTCCAATTTGGTCTCCCTCTTCTCCTCGTTCCCTCCACCACCGACACATATATCCTCTTGGTCAATCTTTCCTCACTCATTCTCTCCATGTGCCCAAACCATTTCAAAACAACCTCTTCTGCTCTCTCAACCACGCTCTTTTTATTTCCACACATCTTCTTATGCTTACGTTACTTACTCGATCAAACCACCTCACACCACACATTGTCCTCAAACATCTCATTTCCAGCACATCCATCCTCCTGCGCACAACTCTATCCATAGCCCACGACTCGCAACCATACAACATTGTTGGAACCACTATTCCTTCAAACATACCCATTTTTGCTTTCCGAGATAATGTTCTCGACTTCCACACATTCTTCAAGGCTCCCAGAATTTTCGCCCCCTCCCCCACCCTATGATCCACTTCCGCTTCCATGGTTCCATCCGCTGCCAGATCCACTCCCAGATATCTAAAACACTTCACTTCCTCCAGTTTTTCTCCATTCAAACTCACCTCCCAATTGACTTGACCCTCAACCCTACTGTACCTAATAACCTTGCTCTTATTCACATTTACTCTTAACTTTCTTCTTTCACACACTTTACCAAACTCAGTCACCAGCTTCTGCAGTTTCTCACATGAATCAGCCACCAGCGCTGTATCATCAGCGAACAGCAACTGACTCACTTCCCAAGCTCTCTCATCCCCAACAGACTTCATACTTGCCCCTCTTTCCAAAACTCTTGCATTCACCTCCCTAACAACCCCATCCATAAACAAATTAAACAACCATGGAGACATCACACACCCCTGCCGCAAACCTACATTCACTGAGAACCAATCACTTTCCTCTCTTCCTATACGTACACATGCCTTACATCCTCGATAAAAACTTTTCACTGCTTCTAACAACTTGCCTCCCACACCATATATTCTTAATACCTTCCACAGAGCATCTCTATCAACTCTATCATATGCCTTCTCCAGATCCATAAATGCTACATACAAATTCATTTGCTTTTCTAAGTATTTCTCACATACATTCTTCAAAGCAAACACCTGATCAACACATCCTCTACCACTTCTGAAACCACACTGCTCTTCCCCAATCTGATTCTCTGTACATGCCTTCACCCTCTCAATCAATACCCTCCCATATAATTTACCAGGAATACTCAACAAACTTATACCTCTGTAATTTGAGCACTCACTCTTATCCCCTTTGCCTTTGTACAATGGCACTATGCACGCATTCCGCCAATCCTCAGGCACCTCACCATGAGTCATACATACATTAAATAACCTTACCAACCAGTCAACAATACAGTCACCCCCTTTTTTAATAAATTCCACTGCAATACCATCCAAACCCGCTGCCTTGCCGGCTTTCATCTTCCGCAAAGCTTTTACTACCTCTTCTCTGTTTACCAAATCATTTTCCCTAACCCTCTCACTTTGCACACCACCTCGACCAAAACACCCTATATCTGCCACTCTATCATCAAACACATACAACAAACCTACAAAATACTCACTCCATCTCCTTCTCACATCACCACTACTTGTTATCACCTCCCCATTTGCGCCCTTCACTGAAGTTCCCATTTGCTCCCTTGTCTTACGCACTTTATTTACCTCCTTCCAGAACATCTTTTTATTCTCCCTAAAATTTAATGATACTCTCTCACTCCAACTCTCATTTGCCCTTTTTTTTCACCTCTTGCACCTTTCTCTTGACCTCCTGTCTCTTTCTTTTATACGTCTCCCACTCAATTGCATTTTTTCCCTGCAAAAATCGTCCAAATGCCTCTCTCTTCTCTTTCACTAATACTCTTACTTCTTCATCCCACCACTCACTACCCTTTCTAATCAACCCACCTCCCACTCTTCTCATGCCACAAGCATCTTTTGCGCAATCCATCACTGATTCCCTAAATACATCCCATTCCTCCCCCACTCCCCTTACTTCCATTGTTCTCACCTTTTTCCATTCTGTACTCAGTCTCTCCTGGTACTTCCTCACACAAGCCTCCTTCCCAAGCTCACTTACTCTCACCACCCTCTTCACCCCAACATTCACTCTTCTTTTCTGAGAACCCATACAAATCTTCACCTTAGCCTCCACAAGATAATGATCAGACGACCCTCCAGTTGCACCTCTCAGCACATTAACATCCAACAGTCTCTCTTTCGCGCGCCTGTCAATTAACACGTAATCCAATAACGCTCTCTGGCCATCTCTCCTACTTACATAAGTATACTTATGTATATCTCGCTTTTTAAACCAGGTATTCCCAATCATCAGTCCTTTTTCAGCACATAAATCTACAAGCTCTTCACCATTTCCATTTACAACACTGAACACCCCATGTATACCAATTATTCCCTCAACTGCCACATTACTCACCTTTGCATTCAAATCACCCATCACTATAACCCGGTCTCGTGCATCAAAACCACTAACACACTCATTCAGCTGCTCCCAAAACACTTGCCTCTCATGATCTTTCTTCTCATGCCCAGGTGCATATGCACCAATAATCACCCATCTCTCTCCATCAACTTTCAGTTTTACCCATATTAATCGAGAATTTACTTTTTTACATTCTATCACATACTCCCACACACATATACATATACATATATATACACACATACACACACACACACATATATATATATATATATATATATATATATATATATATATATATATATATATATATATATATATATATATATATATATATATATATATTTATACATATACATATGAAAAATGTAAGAAATGATTTAGAAAACTGAAACTTCTAGCTTGAAATGAAATTAAAAAATGAATGTCACACAATGGTTCAACCTCTGGCTATGGAAAAGGGAAATGTATAATTTATTTACACAAACGTCAAGGGAGCAAATGGGAACTTCAGTGAAGGGCGCTAATGGGGAGGTGATAACAAGTAGTGGTGATGTGAGAAGGAGATGGAGTGAGTATTTTGAAGCTTTGTTGAATGTGTTTGATGATAGAGTGGCAGATATAGGGTGTCTTGGTCGAGGTGGTGTGGAAAGTGAGAGGGTTAGGGAAAATGATTTGGTAAACAGAGAAGAGGTAGTAAAAGCTTTGCGGAAGATGAAAGCCGGCAAGGCAGCAGGTTTGGATGGTATTGCAGTGGAATTTATTAAAAAAGGGGGTGACTGTATTGCTGACTGGTTGGTAAGGTTATTTGATATATGTATGACTCATGGTGAGGTGCCTGAGGATTGGCGGAATGCGTGCATAGTGCCATTGTACAAAGGCAAAGGGGATAAGAGTGAGTGCTCAAATTACAGAGGTATAAGTTTGTTGAGTATTCCTGGTAAATTATATGGGAGGGTATTGATTGAGAGGGTGAAGGCATGTACAGAGCATCAGATTGGGGAAGAGCAGTGTAGTTTCAGATGTGGTCGAGGATGTGTGGATCAGGTGTTTGCTTTGAAGAATGTATGTGAGAAATACTTAGAAAAGCGAATGGATTTGTATGTAGCATTTATGGATCTGGAGAAGGCATATGATAGAGTTGATAGAGATGCTCTGTGGAAGGTATTAAGAATATATGGTGTGGGAGGCAATTTGTTAGAAGCAGTGAAATGTTTTTTATCGAGGATGTAAGGCATGTGTACGTGTAGGAAGAGAGGAAAGTAATTGGTTCTCAGGGAATGTAGGTTTGCGCAGGGGTGTGTGATGGCTCCATGGTTGTTTAATTTGTTTATGGATGGGGTTGTTAGGGAGGTGAATGCAAGAGTTTTGGAAAGAGGGGCAAGTATGATGTCTGTTGTGGAAGATAGAGCTTGAGAAGTGAGTCAGTTGTTATTCGCTGATGATACAGCGCTGGTGGCTGATTCATGTGAGAAACTGCAGAAGCTGGTGACTGAGTTTGGTAAAGTGTGTGAAAGAAGAAAGCTAAGAGTAAATGTGAATAAGGGCAAGGTTATTAGGTACAGTAGGGTTGAGGGTCAAGTCAATAGGGAGGTAAGTTTGAATGGAGAAAAACTGGAGGAAGTAAAGTGTTTTAGATATCTGGGAGTGGATCTGGGAGCGGATGGAACCATGGAAGCGGAAGTGAATCATAGGGTGGGGGAGGGGGCGAAAATCCTGGGAGCCTTGAAGAATGTGTGGAAGTCGAGAACATTATCTCGGAAAGCAAAAATGGGTATGTTTGAAGGAATAGTGGTTCCAACAATGTTGTATGGTTGCGAGGCGTCGGCTATGGATAGAGTTGTGCACAGGAGGGTGGATTTGCTGGAAATGAGATGTTTGAGGACAATGTGTGGTGTGAGGTGGTTTGATCGAGTAAGTAATGTAAGGGTAAGAGAGATGTGTGGAAATAAAAAGAGCATGGTTTAGAGAGCAGAAGAGTGTGTTTTGAAATGGTTTGGTCACATGGAGAGAATGAGTGAGGAAAGATTGACCAAGAGGATATATGTGTCGGAGGTGGAGAGAACGAGGAGGAGTGGGAGACCAAATTGGAGGTGGAAAGATGGAGTGAAAAAGATTTTGAGTGGTCGGTGCCTGAACATGCAGGAGGGTGAAAGGCGTGCAAGGAATAGAGTGAATTGGATCGATGTGGTATACCGGGGTTGACGTGCTGTCAGTGTATTGAATCAGGGCATGTGAAGCGTCTGGGATAAACCATGGAAAGTTGTGTGGGACCTGGATGTGGAAAGGGAGCTGTGGTTTCGGGCATTATTGAATGACAGATAGAGACCGAGTGTGAACGAATGAAGCCTTTGTTGTCCTTTCCTAGCGCTACCTCTCACACATGAGGGGGGAGGGGGATAGTATTCCATGTGTGGCGAGTTGGCGATGGGAATGTATAAAGGCAGACAGTGTGAATTGTGTGCATGGGTATATATGTATGTGTCTGTGTGTGTATATATATGTGTACATTGAGATGTATAGGTATGTATATTTGCGTGTTTGGACGTGTATGTATATACATGTGTATGGGGGTGGGTTGGGCCATTTCTTTCGTCTGTTTCCTTGCGCTACCTCGCAAACTCGAGAGACAGCGACAAAGCAAAATAAAAAAAAAGAAAAAAAAAAATATATATATATATATATATATATATATATATATATATATATATATATATATATATATATATATATATATATATATATATATATATATATATCCGTGGAGATAGGGGAGAAAGAATAATTCCCATGGATTTTTATGTGTCGTAGAAGGCGACTAAAGTGGACGGGAGCGGGGGGCTGGAAAACCTCCTCTCCTTGTATTTCAACTTTCTAACAGGGGAGTGCTCATCCTCCTCAACGGCTCAGACTTGGGTATCTAAATATGTATGGATCTAACCAAGATGAGAAAAAAGAAGAGATAAGCAGTATGTTTTAGGAAAGGAACCTGGAGGTTTTGGCTCTGAGTGAAACGATGCTCAAGGGTAAAGGGGAAGAGTGGTTTGGGAATGTCTTGGGAGTAAAGTCAGGGGTTACTGAGAGGACAAGAGCAAGGGAAAGAGTAGCACTACTAATGAAATAGGAGAGGTGGGAGTATGTGATAGAGTGTAAGAAAGTATACTCTAGATTGATATGGGTAAAACTGAAAATGGATGGAGAGAGTTGGCTGATTATTGGTGCATATGCACCTGGGCATGAGAAGAAAGATCATGAGATGCAAGTAATTTGGGAGCAGGTGAGTGAGTGTGTTAGTAGTTTTGATGCACGAGACTGGATTATAGTGATGGATGATTTGAATGCAAAGGTGAGTAATGTGGCAGTTGAGGGAATAATTGGTGTGCATGGGGTGTTCAGTGTTGTAAATGAAAATGGTGAAGAGCTTGTAGATTTATGTGCTGAAATAGGAATGGTGATTGTGAATATCTGGTTTAAAAAGAGAGATATACATAAGTATACGTATGTAAGTATGAGGGATTGCCAGAGAGCGTTCTTGGATTACGTGTTAATTGATAGGCGCGCGAAAGAGAGACTTTTGGATGTTAATAAGCTGAAAGGTGCAACTATAGGGATGTCTGATGGAGGCAAAGATAAAGATTTGTAGAGGTTTTCAGAAAAGAAGAGAGAATGTTGGGGTGAAGAGAGTGGTGAGAGTAAGTGAGCTTGGGGAGGAGACTTGTGTGAGGAAGTACCAGGAGAGACTGAGTGCAGAATGGAAAAAGGTGAGAGCAAAGGACGTACGGGGAATGGAGGAGGAATGGGATGTATTTAGGGAAGCAGTGATGCCTTGCGCAAAAGATGCTTGTGGCATGAGAAGCGTGGGAGGTGGGCAGATTAGAAAGGGTAGTGAATGGTGGGATGAAGAAGTAAGATTATTTGTGAAAGAGGAGAGAGAGGCATTTGGACGATTTTGCTGGGAAATAATGCAAATGAGTGGAAGATGTATAAAAGAGAGAGGCAGAAGGTCAAGAGAAAGGTGTAAGAGGTGAAAAAGAGGGCAAATGAGAGTTGGGATGAGAGAGTATTATTAAATTTTAGGAAGAACAAAAAGATGTTTTGGAAGGAGGTAAATAAAGTGCGTAAGACAAGGGAACAAATGGGAACTTCAGTGAAGGGGGCTAATGGGGGGTGGGGATGGGTGATAACAAGTAGTGGTGATGTGAGATGGAGATGGAGTGAGCATGTTGAAGGTTTGTTGAATGTGTTTGATGACAGAGTGGAAGATATAGGGTGCTTTGGTCGAGGTGGTGTGCAAAATGAGAGGGTTAGGGAGAATGATTTGGTAAACAGAGATGAGGTAGTAAAAGCTTTGCGGAAGATGAAAGCCGGCAAGGCAGCGGGTTTGGATGGTATTGCTGTGGAATTTATTAAAAAAGGGGGTGACTGTATTGTTGACTGGTTGGTAAGGCTATTTAATGTATGTATGACTCATGATTAGGTGCCTGAGGATTAGCGAAATGCTTGCATAGTGCCGTTGTACAAAGGCAAAGGGGATAAAAGTGAGTGCTCAAATTACAGAGGTATAATTTTGTTGAGCATTCCTAGGAAATTGTATGGGAGGGTATTGATTGAGAGGGTGAAGGCCTGTGCATAGCATTAGATTGGAGAAGAGCAGTGTGGTTTCAGAAGTGGTAGAGGATGTGTGGATCAGGTGTTTGCTTTGAAGAATGTATGTGAAAAATACTTAGAAAACCAAATGGATTTGTATGTAGCTTTTATGGATCTGGAGAAGGCATATGATAGAGTTGATAGATTCGCTCTGTGGAAGGTATTAAGAATATATGGTGTGGGAGGCAAGTTGTTAGAAGCAGTGAAAAGTTTTTATCGAGGATGTATGGCATGTGTACGTATAGGAAGAGAGGAAAGTGATTGGTTCTCAGTGAATGTAGGTTTGCGGTAGGGGTGTGTGATGTCTCCATGGTTGTTTAATTTGTTTATGGATGGGGTTGTTACGGAGGTGAATGCAAGAGTTTTGGAAAGAGGGGCAAGTATGCAGTCTGTTGTAGATGAGAGAGCTTGGGAAGTGAGCCAGTTGTTGTTCGCTGATGATACAGCGCTGGTGGCTGATTCATGTGAGAAACTGCAGAAGCTGATGATTGAGTTTTGTAAAGAGTGTTAAATAAGATATCTGAGAGTAAATGTAAATAATGTGTGTATGACTCATGGTGAGGTGCCTGTGGATTGGCGGAATGCTTGCATAGTGCCATTGTACAAAGGCAAAGGGGATAAGAGTGAGAGCTCAAATTACAGTTGGGATGAGAGAGTATTATTAAATTTTAGGAAGAACAAAAAGATGTTTTGGAAGGAGGTAAATAAAGTGCGTAAGACAAGGGAACAAATGGGAACTTCAGTGAAGGGGCTAATGGGGGGTGGGGAGGGTGATAACAAGTAGTGGTGATGTGAGATGGAGATGGAGTGAGCATGTTGAAGGTTTGTTGAATGTGTTTGATGACAGAGTGGAAGATATAGGGTGCTTTGGTCGAGGTGGTGTGCAAAATGAGAGGGTTAGGGAGAATGATTTGGTAACAGAGATGAGGTAGTAAAAGCTTTGCGGAGATGAAGCGGCAAGGCAGCGGGTTTGGATGGTATTGCTGTGGAATTTATTAAAAAAGGGGGTGACTGTATTGTTGACTGGTTGGTAAGGTTATTTAATGTATGTATGACTCATGGTGAGGTGCCTGAGGATTGGGGGAATGCTTGCATAGTGCCGTTGACAAAGGCAAAGGGGATAAGAGTGAGAGCTCAAATTACAGAGGTATACGTTTGTTGAGTATTCCTGGTAAATTATATGGGAGGGTATTGATTGAGGGGGTGAAGGCATGTACAGAGCATCAGATTGGTGAAGAGCAGTGTTGTTTCAGAAGTGGTAGAGGATGTGTGGATCAGGTGTTTGCTTTGAAGAATGTATGTGAGAAATACTTAGAAAAGCAAATGGATTTGTATGTAGTATTTATGGATCCTCGAAGAATCAGACTGGGGTGTCTAGATGTGTGTGGATGTAACCAAAATGTAAAAAAAGGAGAGATAGGTAGTATGTTTGAGGAAAGGAACCTGGATGTTTTGGCTCTGAGTGAAACGAAGCTCAAGGGTAAAGGGGAAGAGTGGTTTGGGAATGTCTTGGGAGTAAAGTCAGGGGTTAGTGAGAGGACAAGAGCAAGGGAAGGAGTAGCAGTACTCCTGAAACAGGAGTTGTGGGAGTGTGTGATAGAATGTAAGAAAGTAAATTCTCGATTAATATGGGTAAAACTGAAAGTTGATGGAGAGAGATGGGTGATTATTGGTGCATATGCACCTGGGCATGAGAAGAAAGATCATGAGAGGCAAGTGTTTTGGGAGCAGCTAAATGAGTGTGTTAGTGGTTTTGATGCACGAGACCGGGTTATAGTGATGGGTGATTTGAATGCAAAGGTGAGTAATGTGGAAGTTGAGGGAATAATTGGTATACATGGGGTGTTCAGTGTTGTAAATGGAAATGGTAAAGAGCTTGTAGATTTATGTGCTGAAAAAGGACTGGTGATTGGGAATACCTGGTTTAAAAAGCGAGATATACATAAGTATACGTATGTAAGTAGGAGAGATGGCCAGAGAGCGTTATTGGATTACGTGTTAATTGACGGGAGCGCGAAAGAGAGACTTTTGGATGTTAATGTGCTTAGAGGTGCAACTGGAGGGATGTCTGATCATTATCTTGTGGAGGTTAAGGTGAAGATTTGTATGGGTTTTCAGAAAAGAAGAGTGAATGTTGGGGTGAAGAGGGTGGTTAGAGTAAGTGAGCTTGGGAAGGAGACTTGTGTGAGGAAGTACCAGGAGAGACTGAGTACAGAATGGAAAAAGGTGAGAACAATGGAAGTAAGGGGAGTCGGGGAGGAATGGGATGTATTTAGGGAATCAGTGATGGATTGCGCAAAAGATGCTTGTGGCATGAGAAGAGTGGGAGGTGGGTTGATTAGAAAGGGTAGTGAGTGGTGGGATGAAGATGTAAGATTATTAGTGAAAGAGAAGAGAGAGGCATTTGGACGATTTTTGCAGGGAAAAAATGCAATTGAGTTGGAGATGTATAAAAGAAAAAGACAGGAGGTCAAGAGAAAGGTGCAAGAGGTGAAAAAGAGGGCAAACGAGAGTTGGGGTGAGAGAGTATCATTAGATTTTAGGGTGAATAAAAAGATGTTCTGGAAGGAGGTAAATAAAGTGCGTAAGACAAGGGAGCAAATGGGAACTTCAGTGAAGGGCGCAAATGGGGAGGTGATAACAAGTAGTGGTGATGTGAGAAGGAGATGGAGTGAGTATTTCGAAGGTTTGTTGAATGTGTTTGATGATAGAGTGGCAGATATAGGGTGTTTTGGTCGAGGTGGTGTGCAAAAGCTTGGCGGAAGATGAAAGCCGGCAAGGTAGCAGGTTTGGATGGTATTGCAGTGGAATTTAGTAAAAAAGGGGGTGACTGTATTATTGACTGGTTGGTAAGGTTATTTAATGTATGTATGACTCATGGTGAGGTGCCTGAGGATTGGCGGAATGCGTGCATAGTGCCATTGTACAAAGGCAAAGGGGATAAGAGTGAGTGCTCAAATTACAGAGGTATAAGTTTGTTGAGTATTCCTGGTAAATTATATGGGAGGGTATTGATTGAGAGGGTGAAGGCATGTACAGAGCATCAGATTGGGGAAGAGCAGTGTGGTTTCAGAAGTGGTAGAGGATGTGTGGATCAGGTGTTTGCTTTGACGAATGTATGTGAGAAATACTTAGAAAAGCAAATGGATTTGTATGTAGCATTTATGGATCTGGAGAAGGCATATGATAGAGTTGATAGAGATGCTCTGTGGAAGGTATTAAGAATATATGGTGTGGGAGGCAAGTTGTTAGAAGTAGTGAAAAGTTTTTATCGAGGATGTAAGGCATGTGTACGTGTAGGAAGAGAGGAAAGTGATTGGTTCTCAGTGAATGTAGGTTTGCGGCAGGGGTGTGTGATGTCTCCATGGTTGTTTAATTTGTTTATGGATTGTGTTGTTAGGGAGGTGAATGCAAGAGTTTTGGAAAGAGGGGCAAGTATGAAGTCTGTTGGGGATGAGAGAGCTTGGGAAGTGAGTCAGTTGTTGTTCGCTGATGATACAGCTCTGGTGGCTGATTCATGTGAGAAACTGCAGAAGCTGGTGACTGAGTTTGGTATAGTGTGTGAAAGAAAAAAGTTAAGAGTAAATGTGAATAAGAGCAAGGTTATTAGGTACAGTAGGGTTGAGTGTCAAGTCAATTGGGAGGTAAGTTTGAATGGAGAAAAACTGGAGGAAGTAAAGTGTTTTAGATATCTGGGAGTGGATCTGTCAGCGGATGGAACCATGGAAGCGGAAGTGGATCATAGGGTGGGGGAGGGGGCAAAAATTCTGGGAGCCTTGAAGAATGTGTGAAAGTCGAGAACATTATCTCGGAAAGCAAAAATGGGTATGTTTGAAGGAATAGTGGTTCCAACAATGTTGTATGGTTGCGAGTCGTGGGCTATGGATAGAGTTGTGCGCAGGAGGATGGATGTGCTGGAAATGAGATGTTTGAGGACAATGTGTGGTGTGAGGTGGTTTGATCGAATAAGTAACGTAAGGGTAAGAGAGATGTGTGGAAATAAAAAGAGCGTGGTTGAGAGAGCAGAAGAGGGTGTTTTGAAATGGTTTGGTCACATGGAGAGAATGAGTGAGGAAAGATTGACCAAGAGGATATATTTGTCGGATATGGAGGGAACGAGGAGAAGAGGGAGACGAAATTGGAGGTGGAAAGATGGAGTGAAAAAGATTTTGTGTGATCGGGGCCTGAACATGCAGGAGGGTGAAAGGAGGGCAAGGAATAGAGTGAATTGGAGCGATGTGGTATACCGGGGTTGAAGTGCTGTCAGTGGATTGAATCAAGGCATGTGAAGCGTCTGGGGTAAACCATGGAAAGCTGTGTAGGTATGTATATTTGCGTGTGTGGACGTATGTATATACATGTGTATGGGGGTGGGTTGGGCCATTTCTTTCGTCTGTTTCCTTGCGCTACCTCGCAAACGCGGGAGACAGCGACAAAGCAAAAAAAAAAAAAAATATATATATATATATATATATATATATATATATATATATATATATATATATATATATATATATATATGGTCTTACTGAAGTATTGTATAGCTTTGGTGTTGCTTACTTTATCGTGCCTTACTTATCGTTTCTTCAATGTGGATGTTGTTTTCCTCACCATATGTTCACATGAACCTGGTTCTCTACTTCACTAATGATAAAGACAAAGTCAAGGAAGGAACCGTTTGAAAGCTGATGACGTCATGCGGGTAGTATGAGCATAGTTCACATTGATAATTATGCTTCTCTTGTTTGTGTTTGATCTTGTTCGATGTAAGTGGACTGTCCATTTATTTCCTGTATGATAGTTTTTCTGTACAAAACCTTATCAAGGGAAAGGGGTTGATGATCGGTGCATGGTGAAATAATTCAATATTTATCTATTTTCTTTTTATCTTAATGCAATAGTTATAATCATATGTTTATGTTCCCTTGATCTAACTGGTTGATGTATCATTGCAGCCCAAGCCGACCATCCCTGTCACACGTATGAGCAGCGAAAAATTCAGCCAAATGATGGCAGAGCACACGATCGGCTGGATCATTAACCACGAACGTGGTTGGCTGGAGTGCAGGAGACACCAGGCAAGACATGATCAATATTACTCACATATTCCAAGTCTGAAGATGATCATAAGACTTCCATTTGTTAACACCAGGATCTGCCCAGTGTAGAATGTCATCATTCCATCACTAGATGATCAATGCTCCTCAACTAACATCATGATTCCATCACCAGTTGATCAATGCTCTTTAAGTAACGTCATCATCTCATCACCAGTTGATCAATGCTCCTTAAGTAACATCATTATTCATCACCAGTTGATCAATGCTCCTTAAGTAACATTATTTCATCACTAGTTTATGAATGCTCCCTAAGTAACATCATTTCATCACCAGTTGATCAATGCTCCTTAAGTAACATCATTTCATCACTAGTTTATGAATGCTCCCTAAGTAACATCATTTCATCACCAGTTGATCAATGCTCCTTAAGTAACATCATTTCATCACTAGTTTATGAATGCTCCCTAAGTAACATCATTATTCATCACCAGTTGATCAATGCTCCTTGAGTATCATCATCAATCCATCACTATATGATCCATGCTCTTTAAGTAACGTCATCATTCCATCACTAGTTGATCAATGCTTCTTAAGTAATATCATCATTCCATCACTAGCTGATCAATGCTTCTAAAGTAACATCATCATTCCATAACTAGTTGATCAATGCTCCTTAAGTAACATCATCATTTCATCAGTTGATCAATTTTCCTTAAGTAACATCATCCTTTCATCACCAGTTGATCAATGCTTTTCAGGTAACAACATCATTCCACCACTAGTTGATCAATGCTCCTTAAGTAACATCATTTCATCACTAGTTTATGAATGCTCCCTAAGTAACATCATTTCATCACCAGTTGATCAATGCTCCTTAAGTAACATCATTTCATCACTAGTTTATGAATGCTCCCTAAGTAACATCATTTCATCACCAGTTGATCAATGCTCCTTAAGTAACATCATTTCATCACTAGTTTATGAATGCTCCCTAAGTAACATCATTTCATCACCAGTTGATCAATGCTCCTTAAGTAACATCATTTCATCACTAGTTTATGAATGCTCCTTAAGTAGCATCATCATTCTATCACCAGTTAATCAATACTTCTTAAGTATCATCACCATTCCATCACTAGTTGATCAATGCTCCTTAAGTAACATCATCATTCCATCACCAGTTGATCAATGCTCCTTAAGTAACATCATCACTTCATCACTAGTTGATGAATGCTCCTTATGTAACATCATCACTTCATCACTAGTTGATCAATGCTCCTCAAGTAACATCCTCACTTCATCACTAGTTGATCAATGCTCCTCAAGTAACATCCTCACTTCATCACTAGTTGATCAATGCTCCTCAAGTAACATCCTCACTTCATCACTAGTTGATCAATGCTCCTCAAGTAACATCCTCACTTCATCACTAGTTGATCAATGCTCCTCAAGTAACATCCTCACTTCATCACTAGTTGATCAATGCTCCTCAAGTAACATCCTCACTTCATCACTAGTTGATCAATGCTCCTCAAGTAACATCCTCACTTCATCACTAGTTGATCAATGCTCCTCAAGTAACATCCTCACTTCATCACTAGTTGATCAATGCTCCTCAAGTAACATCCTCACTTCATCACTAGTTGATCAATGCTCCTCAAGTAACATCCTCACTTCATCACGTTAATCAATGCTCCTTATGTAACATCATCATGCCATCATTAGTTGATCAATGCTCCACAAGTAACATCATCATTTCATCACTAGTTGATCAATGCTTCTTAAGTAACATCCTCACTTCTTCACTAGTTGATCAATGCTCCTCAAGTAACATCCTCACTTCATCACTAGTTGATCAATGCTCCTTATGTAACATCATCATGCCATCATTAGTTGAGCAATGCTCCTCAAGTAACATCATCATTTCATCACTAGTTGATCAATGCTTCTAAAGTAACATCATTTCATCACCAGCTGATCAATGCTCCTTAAGTAACATCATTTCATTACTTGTGTTACTTTCATGCAGCAAATCATGTTGACAATACACCTACTTAGCTTGATATGACAATGCTCAGTATTGTGGTTACCGAGACTTCCTGTTGTGGTTACCTGCTGTTCACAAGCTGCAGTTACGTGTGTGTTCTCGTATGTTATGAACTCATAGCATTACGTGTGTGTTCTCCTATGTCATGAACTCATAGCATTACGTGTGTGTTCTCCTATGTTATGAACTCATAGCATTACGTGTGTGTTCTCCTATGTTATGAACTCATAGCATTACGTGTGTGTTCTCCTATGTTATGAACATAGCATTACGTGTGTGTTCTCGTATGTTATGAACTCATAGCATTACGTGTGTGTTCTCCTATGTCATGAACTCATAGCATTACGTGTGTGTTCTCCTATGTTATGAACTCATAGCATTACGTGTGTGTTCTCCTATGTTATGAACTCATAGCATTACGTGTGTGTTCTCCTATGTTATGAACATAGCATTACGTGTGTGTTCTCGTATGTTATGAACTCATAGCATTACGTGTGTGTTCTCGTATGTTATGAACTCATAGCATTACGTGTGTGTTCTCCTGTGTTATGAACTCATAGCATTACGTGTGTGTTCTCCTATGTTATGAACTCATAGCATTACGTGTGTGTTCTCTTATGTTATGAACTCATAGCATTACGTGTGTGTTCTCCTATGTTATGAACTCATAGCATTACGTGTGTGTTCTCTTATGTTATGAACTCATAGCTTTACGTGTGTGTTCTCCTATGTTATGAACTCATACTATTACGTGTGTGTTCTCGTATTTTATGAACTCATAGCATTACGTGTGTGTTCTCCTATGCTATGAACTCATAGCATTACTAAGCATCTCTACTTCTGTAATATGAATATGCTGATGCATGATATTGGTGTGTGTGTGTGTGTGTGTGTGTGTGTGTGTGTGTGTGTGTGTGTTATTTGCTGGTCACTTATCTGTGAAAGGTTTTCTATATATGACAATAGGCAACTGTGGGTCAAACGGGGTCTTTGTGGAATTTAAGGCCATTATGTGAAAGTGTAATTAATGTGCAATTAATACAACTTTGCTCAATATTGTCAACAAGTGTGAGGTTATAACTGTGCCTCTGATGCACAACTCTGATGTTATAATGTATTTCTGTAGCTGATCTTGTCTTCCAACTTGTGTCTTTGTTAGCTGCGCTGATATATAGCTGTTGTGTCTTTGCATCTCTGAGAGCTGTTCACTGTCGACAGTGCCAGACTCACGTAGAAAATAGAAGGTTGAGATCAAGTTTCTCCTTTATCTTCTCTCTTCCAATGTGGACAAATTATTAACCCCTCACCTCATACTTTGTCACCTTCATATTTAGTTTTTCATTATTTTCTTTGGACCTTTTCAAGCCAAAATATTTATGTTCCTTTACGTTATTCGGGAATATAGTGGGAGGCAGAAGGTCAATGAATCACGAGGATGCATGAGTGATCTATGCTCCTAATGGTCATCACAATATTGTATTATAGTACCAATGTAAAGTGAAAATAGATTATGAACCACAACGTTACCCAGGTGTATAATGTTAACAAGTGATACTTTATTGTAACATTATGTTGAGGGTTACAACAACCTTCAGGGCCTGTCACACACATTGCTGTGGCTTGTTGACATCAGCTTCATCAAGGTCTGTTGTTACTGAACCATCTTCTTACTCTGCATTTACTTGAGTTGAACTTTATTGGTCACGTAACAGACCATTTGTGTAAGTTCCTTTATAAGTTGGTGCTGGCTCGAGTGTTCCACCCTTCTGTCATGGCCAGCGTTTTACGCAACCATACTCCAAGTATGAACCCAGTCCTTATGTTACGTCATTAACGTAGATCAAGATCTACAACGGATCCAAGCATCAGTCCTGCAGCACGCCATTAGTTACCCCGGATACATTAGACGAGGTTTCTCTGACTGGCATCATCTGCTCCTTTACATGAAGAATTTTTTGATCCACACAAGGAGTCTTCTCATAGTTACTACCCTAACCAGACTCTTGACTGGAACGCTAGTGTTACACACTTTCTGGTTGTCCACCAACGTACACCTCATTCAACCAGCTTTTATGTTAGTGTATAACAGAGCGAGAGAGAATATGCGACTCAGGTTCATTTTATCGGAAGTCATTTTACCTCTTATGTAAGTAGTGTCTCCTGTGCAAGTATTCATATATTTCCTCTGTGATGTTGTGCTGGCGTGTGCACGGTCACTACGATATCCGAGTCTCATTTCCTAAAAGATATTTGCTCGCCTGAGATCCTCTGCCACACTCCAGTATTGTCACACTTTCCGAGAAAAACGTGGTCTCTATGTACATCCTACAAGCAGAACCGGCCGTCACCAGTAGCAGGTACTGGGAGTCACCAGTAGCAGGTACTGGGAGTCATCAGTAGCAGGCACTGGGAGTCATCAGTAGCAGGCACTGGGAGTCATCAGTAGCAGGTACTGGGAGTCATCAGCAGTAGGCAGTGGGAGTCATCAGTAGCAGGTACTGGGAGTCATCAGTAGCAGGTACTGGGAGTCATCAGTAGCAGGCACTAGGGGTCATCAGTAGCAGGTACTGGGAGTCATCAGTAGCAGGTACTGGGAGTCATCAGTAGCAGGTACTGGGAGTCATCAGTAGCAGGTACTGGGAGTCATCAGTAGCAGGTACTGGGAGTCATCAGTAGCAGGTACTGGGAGTCATCAGTAGCAGGTACTGGGAGTCATCAGTAGCAGGTACTGGGAGTCATCAGTAGCAGGTACTGGGAGTCATCAGTAGCAGGCACTGGGAGTCATCAGTATCAGGTACTGGGAGTCATCAGTAGCAGGTACTGGGAGTCATCAGTAGCAGGCACTGGGAGTCATCAGTATCAGGTACTGGGAGTCATCAGTAGCAGGTACTGGGAGTCATCAGTAGCAGGCACTGGGAGTCATCAGTAGCAGGTACTGGGAGTCATCAGTAGCAGGCACTGGGAGTCATCAGTAGCAGGCACTGGGAGTCATCAGTATCAGGTACTGGGAGTCATCAGTAGCAGGTACTGGGAGTCATCAGTAGCAGGCACTGGGAGTCATCAGTAGCAGGCACTGGGAGTCATCAGTATCAGGTACTGGGAGTCATCAGTAGCAGGTACTGGGAGTCATCAGTAGCAGGTACTGGGAGTCATCAGTAGCAGGTACTGGGAGTCATCAGTAGCAGGCACTGGGAGTCATCAGTAGCAGGCACTGGGAGTCATCAGTAGCAGGCACTGGGAGTCATCAGTAGCAGGCACTGGGAGTCATCAATAGCAGGCACTGGGAGTCATCAGTAGCAGGCACTGGGAGTCATCAGTAGCAGGCACTGGGAGTCATCAGTAGCAGGCACTGGGAGTCATCAGTAGCAGGCACTGGGAGTCATCAGTAGCAGGCACTGGGAGTCATCAGTAGCAGGCACTAGGGGTCATCAGCAGCAGGCACCAGGGGTCATCAGTAGCAGGCACCAGGGATCATCAGTACCAGGCACCAGGGATCATCAGTAGCAGCCACCGGGGGGTCATCATCAGCAGGCTTCGGATGTCATCAGCAGCAGGCACCGGGGGTCATCAGTAGCAGGTACCAAGAGTCATCAGTAGCAGGCAACGTGGGTCATCAGTAGCAGGTACCAGGGGCCATCAGTAGCAGGTATTACGGGTCATCAGTAACAAGGATCTGGGGTCATCAGTAGCAGTCATCTGGGGTCATCAGTAGCAGGAACCAGTGGCCATCATTAGCAGGTACCAAGGGTCATCAGTAGCTTGCACCAAAGGTCATTAGTAGCATGCACCGTGGGTCATCAGTAGCAGTCATCTGGGGTCATCAGTAGCAGGAACCAGTGGCCATCATTAGCAGGTACCAAGGGTCATCAGTAGCTTGCACCAAAGGTCATTAGTAGCATGCACCGTGGGTCATCAGTAGCAGGCACCAGGAGACATCGGTAGCACGCACCGGGGGTCATCATCAGCAGGCTTCGGATGTCCTCGGCAGCAGGTACCAGGGGTCATCAGTAGCAGGTACCAAGAGTCATCAGTAGCAGGCAACGGGGGTCATCAGTAGCAGGTACCAGGGGCCATCAGTAGCAGGCACCAAAGGTCATTAGTAGCAGGCAACGGGGGTCATCGGTAGCAGGTACCAGGGGCCATCAGTAGCAGGTATTACGGGTCATCAGTAGCAAGGATTTGGGGTTATCAGTACCAGTCATCTGGGGTCATTAGTAGCAGGAACCAGTGGTCATCATTAGCAGGTACCAAGGGTCATCAGTAGCTTGCACCAAAGGTCATTAGTAGCATGCACCATGGGTCATCAGTAGCTTGCACCAGGGGTCATTAGTAGCAGGCAGCAAGGGTCATCAGTAGCAGACACCGGGGTTCAGTTGCAGGTGGCAAGGGTCATCACTAGCAGGTACCGCGGGTCATCAGTAGCAGGCATCGCGGGTCATTAGTAGCCGGCACCGGGGTCATCAGTTGGAGGCAGTGAGTGTCATCAGTAGTAGGCAACAGGGGGTCATCAGCAGCAGGCGCCAGGCGTCATCAGTAGCAGGCAATGGGGTTCATTAGCAGCAGTCTCCATGGGCCATCAGTAGGAGAAACCATGGGTCATCAGTAGCAGAAACATGGTTTTCATCAGCGGCAGGCATAAGGGGTCATCAGTAGCAGGCACCGTAAGTCATCAGTGGCAGGCAACGGAAGTCATCAGTAGCAGGCACCAGGGATCATCAGTAGCAGGCACCAGGGGTCATCAGTAGCAGGCACCAGGGGTTATCACTAGCAGGCACCAGAGGTCATCAGCAGCAGGCACCAGGGGTCATCAGTAGCAGGCACCGGGGGTCATCAGTAGCAGGCACCAGGGGTTATCACTAGCAGGCACCAGAGGTCATCACTAGCAGGCACCGGGGGTTATCAGTAGTAGGCACCGGGGGTCATCAGTAGCAGGCACCAGGGATCATCAGTAGCAGGCACCAGGGGTCATCAGTAGCAGGCACCAGGGATCATCAGTAGCAGGCACCGGGGGTCATCAGTAGCAGGCACCGGGGGTCATCAGTAGCAGGCACCAGGGATCATCAGTAGCAGGCACCAGGGATCATCAGTAGCAGGCACCGGGGGTCATCAGTAGCAGGCACCGGGGGTCATCAGTAGCAGGCACCAGGGGTTATCACTAGCAGGCACCAGAGGTCATCAGCAGCAGGCACCAGGGGTCATCAGTAGCAGGCACCGGGGGTCATCAGTAGCAGGCACCAGGGGTTATCACTAGCAGGCACCAGAGGTCATCACTAGCAGGCACCGGGGGTTATCAGTAGTAGGCACAGGGGGTCATCAGTAGCAGGCACCGGGGGTCACCAGTAGCATGCACCAGGGGTCATCATTAGCAGGCAACGTGGGGTCATCAGTAGCAGGGATCGGGGGTCACCAGCAGCATGCACCAGGGGTCATCAGTAGCAGGCACCAGGGATCAACAGTAGCAGGCACCAGGGGTCATCAGTAGCAGGCACCAGGGATCAACAGTAGCAGGCACCAGGGATCATCAGTAGCAGGCACCAGGGATCATCAGTAGCAGACACCAGGGATCATCAGTAGCAGGCACCAGGGGATCATCAGTAGCAGGCACCGGGGGTCATCAGTAGCAGGCACCAGGGGTCATCAGTAGCAGGCACCAGGGGTCATCAGTAGCAGGCACCAGGGATCATCAGTAGCAGGCACCAGGGGTCATCAGTAGCAGGCACCAGGGATCATCAGTAGCAGGCACCAGGGGTCATCAGTAGCAGGCACCAGGGATCATCAGTAGCAGACACCAGGGATCATCAGTAGCAGGCACCAGGGATCATCAGTAGCAGGCACCAGGGGTCATCAGTAGCAGGCACCAGGGATCATCAGTAGCAGACACCAGGGGTCATCAGTAGCAAGCACCAGGGATCATCAGTAGCAGACACCAGGGATCATCAGTAGCAGGCACCAGGGATCATCAGTAGCAGACACCAGGGATCATCAGTAGCAGGCACCAGGGATCATCAGTAGCAGGCACCAGGGGTCATCAGTAGCAGGCACCAGGGGTCATCAGTAGCAGGCACCAGGGGTCATCAGTAGCAGGCACCAGGGGTCATCAGTAGCAGGCACCAGGGGTCATCAGTAGCAGGCACCAGGGGTCATCAGTAGCAGGCACCAGGGGTCATCAGTAGCAGGCACCAGGGGTCATCAGTAGCAGGCACCAGGGGTCATCAGTAGCAGGCACCAGGGATCATCAGTAGCAGACACCAGGGGTCATCAGTAGCAGGCATAGAGGATCATCAGTAGCAGGCACCGGGGGTCATCAGTAGCAGGCACCAGGGATCATCAGTAGCAGGCACCAGGGGTCAACAGTAGCAGGCACCAGGGGTCATCAGTAGCAGGCACCAGGGATCATCAGTAGCAGGCACCGGGGGTCATCAGTAGCAGGCACCAGGGATCATCAGTAGCAGGCACCAGGGGTCAACAGTAGCAGGCACCAGGGGTCATCAGTAGCAGGCACCAGGGGTCATCAGTAGCAGGCATAGAGGATCATCAGTAGCAGGCACCGGGGGTCATCAGTAGCAGGCACCAGGGGTCATCAGTAGCAGGCACCAGGGGTCATCAGTAGCAGGCACCGGGATTGGATATCCCGAAAAAAGAATAGCTAAAAAAAAATAGAATTGTCTGAGTTGTAAATAAGGTCTTAATAGTTTTTTTTAGTGGTGAAATACTAATCGAGTCTTTTAATATCTGGTAATTTCAGAAAAAAATTTAATTTTGTTTGAATGTAAGTAAATTAACTCAAGTAAATAATTGGAGGGAAAATTAGTCAATTAGACATTAGTCAATTAGACATAAAGTGATATGACTGAGTTTTATTTTAACTAAGCTTAGAAGTAGCTATGTTAGTAAAGTGTTTTAGCTAAAATTTTTAGTGATTGACATTTGTATGACTTGTTTTATTAATAGGAAATTCTAATAATAAGTATTGCATTATTAGAAATGATTTTATTAGAAGAATTGTCTTTCTCAGGTATTAATTAAGTGAAATAAAAATTGTACTTTGTTGATAAACTGAAGATGCAGTAAAGGAACTCGGCAAATAAAATTTCTGCCTTTTTATCAAAAACATGTTATAACGACTCTAGCTCTCACAGTAATGAAGGTAATGGTCGATATAGAGCACCGTTGTCTAGGTTATAGTGCAAGGAGAAGACCCGTCATAAATGATGGTGAAAAATGACAGGTGTAGAATGAGCCCAGGTTAATAATGATCAGTATTATTAATCAAACATAGAAGTAACAGCAAGTATGATAACTAATTAACCACAAATCAAATGAAAAAGCAATTTCCCAGCACACAACATGAAACTATGTTAATACAACCATAAGTGCATTTAACCACAAAGGCAGCTTAACTTATATAACAAAATCGTTCTGCTCCCCTACCACACCAGCACACCTCGGGGAAGATCCACTACACCTCAGGATGCCGTCTGGGTTAAGACTGCCGTGGAAGGCGTCGGCACTGGTATATAAGGAGTGGGTATGAAGCCCGCTAGGCTTGTCTCAGTCAAAGTGAGACGAAGCAACAAGGACTTGAATGAACGATCAGGTTCTAACGTGGGAGAGAGGCAGTGGTGCGTAGTATGGAGGACAAAATAATATATGATTTTAAATTTAAACAAGATGTTAGAAGAGTACATGATAGTATATATATACATATATGCAAAGATTCGAACCCCGTACCATTTGCGTGGTAGCTGGGAACGCTAACTGCGAGGCTATGATCGCCCCCCAACAGGGAAACGACTATTCGATTGTTAGTAATTCAATACCCTTAACAAGATCTTAGGAGAGTACATGACAATGCATATAGATGAGTAGTCATAATGCACATAAATGAGCGGTCATGCACTTAGATGAGTCTTGATGCACTTAGATGAGTGGTCATACACTTAAATGAGTTGTCATGCACTTATATGAGAGGTCATGGACATAGATAAGTGGTCATCATACACATAGATAAGTGGTCATGCACTTAGATGATTGGCTATCATGCACTTAGATAAATTGACATGCACATAGATGAGTGGTCACCAAGCACATAGATGAGTGGTCATCATACACATATATGAGTGGTCATATCATGCACATAGATGAATGGTCATCATCCACATGGATGAGTAGTCATGCACATAGATGAGTGGCCATGCACTCAGATGAGTGATCATGCTCGTATATGAGTGGTCATGCACATAGATGAGTGGTCATCATGCACTTAGATGAGTGGTCATGCACTTAGATGAGTGGTCATCAAGAACATAGATGAGTTTGTCATGCACTTATATAAGTGGTCATGCACATAGATGAGTTGTCATCATTCACATAGAGAAGTGGTAATGCACTTAGATGAATGGTCATGCATTTGGATGAGTGGTCATGCACATAGGTGAGTGGTCATCATGCACATCGATGAGTGGTCATCATGCAAATAGATAAATGGTCATGCACTTATATGAGTGGTCGTGCACATAGATGAGTGCTCATCATGCACATATATGAGTGGTCATCATGCACATAGATGAATGGTCACCATGCACATATAGATGAAAGGTTATGCACTTAGATGAGTGGTCATGTACATAGACGAGCGGTCATGCATATAAATGATTGGCTATGCTCTTAGATGAGTGATCATTCTTTTAGATTAGTGGTCATGCACATAGATTAGTCATCATGCTCTTAGATGAGTGGTCATGCATTTAGATGAATGATCGTGCACCTAGATGAGTAGTCATAATGCACATAAATAAGTGGTCATGCACTTAGATGAGTGGTCATGCACTTGGATGAAATTTCATGCACCTATATGAGAGGTCATGCACATAGATGAATGGTCATCATGCACATAGATGAGTGGTCATGCACATAGATGATTGGTCATCATGCACTTTGATCAGTAGTCATGCACGTAGATGAATCGTCATGCACATAGTTGAGTGGTCATCATGCATATACATGAGTGGTCATGCACATAAATGAGTGGTCTTGCACTTAGATGAGTGGGTATGCACTTAGATGAGTGGTCATGCACTTATATGATTGGGCATCATGCACTTAGATGAGTGGTCATGCACTTAGATGAGTCCTCAAGCACTTAGATGAGTGATCGAGCACTTAGTTGAATTGTTATGCAGATAGAGGAGTGGTTATCATGCACATGGATGAGTGGTCATCATACACATAGACGAGTGGTCACCATGCACTTAGATGAGTGGTCATGCACTTAGATGAGTGGACATCCACTTAGATGATTGGTCATCATACACATAGATGAGTGGTCATGCACTTAGATGAGTGGTCATCATGCACTTAGATGAGTGGTCATTGCACTTAGATGAGTCCTCATGCACTTAGATGAGTGATCAAGCACTCAGATAGATTGTTATGCAGATAGAGGAGTGGTTATCATGCACATATATGAGTGGTAATCATGCACATAGATGAGTGGTTAAGCATTGAGATGAGTGGTCATGCATTTGGATGACTGGTCATGCACATAAATGAGTGGTCATCATGCACATAGATTAGTGGTCATCATGCACATAGATTAATGGTCACCATGCACATATATGAGTGGTCATCATGCACATAGAATAACGGTCATGCACCTACGAGTGATCATGCACATAGATGAGTGGTTATCATGCACATAATTGAGTGGTCTTTATGCACAAAGATTAGTGGTCATCATGCACATAGATGAGTGGTCATCATGCACAAAGATCAGTGGCCATCATGCATATAGATGAGTGGTCATGCATATAGATGAGTGGTCATGCACGCATATGAGTGGTCACGCACTTAGATGAGTGGTCATGCACATAGATAAGTTGCCATGCACATAGATGAGTGGTCATGCAGTTAGATGAGTGGTCATGAACATAGATGAGTGGTCATGCACATTGATGAGTGGTCATCATCTACATAGATGAGTGGTCAAGCACTTAGTTGAGCGGTCTTGCACTTAAATGAGTGGTCATGAATAAAGATGAGTGGTCAAGCACTTAGATGAGTGGTCATGGACTTAGATGAGTGGTCATGCATGTAGATGAGTGGTCATCATGCACATAGATGATTGGTCATCACACATATAGATGAGCGGTCATCATGGATATAGATGAGTGGTCATGCACATAGATGAATGCTTATGCAATTAGATGGGTGGTCATGCACTTAGGTGTGTGATCATGCACATATATGAGTTCTCATGTACTTAGATGAGTGGTCATACAGATAGATGAGTGTTTATCATGCACAAAGACGAGTGGTCATCATGTACATTGATGAGTGGATATCATGCACTTAGATAAGTGGTCATGCACTTAGATGAGTCCTCATGCACTTAGAAGAGTGGTCGAGCACTTAGATTAGTGGTCATGCAGATAAATGAGTGGTTATCATTCACATAGATGAGTGGTCATGAACATAGATGAGTGGTCATCCTACACGTAGATGAGTGGTCATGCACATAGATGATTGGTTATCATGCACATGGATGAATATTCATCATGCACATAGATAAGTGGTCATCATGCGCTTAGATGAGAGGTCCTGCACTTAGATGAGTGGTCATACACATAGATGACAGGTCATCACGCATATACATGAGTGGTTTTGTACAAAGATTAATAGTCACACAATTTGATGAGTGGTCATGCATTTAGAGGAGTGGCCATGCAATTAGATGAGTGGTCATCATGCACATAGATGAGTGGTCATCATACACACAGATGAGTGGTCATCATGCACATTGATGAATGGTTACCTTGCACATAGATGAGTGGTCATCATGCACATAGATGAGTGTTCATGCACGTCGATGAAGTGTCATGCACATAGATCAGTCGTCCTGCACATAGATATGAAGGCAAGCGCTTAGATGAGTGGTCATCATGAACATAGATGAGTGGCCATGCACTTAGATGAGTGGACATCCACTTAAATGAGTGGTCATCATACACATAGATGAGTGGTCATGCACTTAGATGAGTGGTCATCACGCACATAGATGAATGGTCATTGCAATTAGATGAGTCCTCATGCAATTAGATGAGTGATCGAGCACTTAGATGAGAGGTTATGCAGATTGAGGAGTGGTTATCATGCACATAGATGAGTGGTCATCATGCACATAGACGAGTGGTCATTCTGCACTTAGATGAGTGGTCATGCACTTAGATGAATGGACATGCACATAGATCAGTGGTAATCATGCACATAGATGAGTGGTCATGCACTTAGATGAGTGGTCATCACGCATATAGATGAGTGGACTTGCACTTAGATGATTGGTCTTGCACATACAAGAGTGGTTATGCAGATAGATGAGTGGTCATCCTGCACATAGATGTGTGATCATGCACTTAGATGAGTGGTTATGCACATAGATGAGTGGTCATGCACTTAGATGAGTGGTCATCATGCACATAGATGAGTGGACTTGCACTTAGATGATTGATCTTGCACATACAAGAGTGGCTATGCACATGGATGAGTGGTCATCCTGCACATAGATGTGTGGTCATGCACTTAGATGATGGTCATGCACATAGATGAGTGGTCATGCATATAGAGACTGGTCATCATACACTTATGGTTATCTTTACTTTTGACAGGTTAAATGTAAATGGGTAAAGAAGACAAGATATCCTGTTTACCGGAGTCTGTGGGGCCTGACGGTCGGTGTTATGGGACTGGGAACCCTTGGTAAAGTAGGTAAATATTGACACACTCACGTATGTTGTCTTACAACGTTACAACTGATAGTAAACAGTATGATTATTATGATGATAATTACTATTATTAACAGCAGAGATTAAATATGATGTTGGCCATAGTAATATTTATCTGTTTTTCATCTTCAACTTCCTGTACCGAGAGTATATGAAGTGCCCTAACCTATGACGTAACAGTGCACGTCTTCCTTGTGTGTGTGTGTGTGTGTTTGTGAGGGTGTGTGTGTGTGTGTGTGTGTGTGTGTGTGTGTGTGTGTGTGTGTGTGTGTGTGTGTGTTTGAGTAGTGATGCTATATCAGGATTGTGTCCAGTGATGCTACATCTGGAGTATGGCCAGTGATGCTACTTCAAGATTGTGTCCGTTATGCTACTTCACGAGTGTGTCCAATGAAGCTACATCAGGAGTGTGTCCGGTAATGCTACATCAGGATTGTGTCAAGTGATGCTACATCAGGATTATGTCCAGTTATGGTACATCAGGAGTGTGTCAAGTGATGCTTCATCAGAAGTATGTACAGTGATGCTACATCAGGAGTGTGTCCAGTGAAGGTACATCAGGAGTGTGTCCAGTGATGATACATTAAGAGTGTGTCCAGTAATGCTACATCAGGAGTATGTCCAGTGATGCTACATCAGGATTATGTCCAGTGATGGTACATCAGGAGTGTGTCAAGGGTTGTTACATCAGGATTATGTCCAGTTATGGTACATCAGGAGTGTGTCCAGTGATGCTACATCGGGTGTGTGTCAAGTGATGCTTCATCAAAAGTATGTAAAGTGATGCTTCATCAAAAGTATGTAAAGTGATGCTACATCAAGAATGTGTCCAGTGATGCTACATCAGGAGTGTGTCCAGTGATGCTACATCAGGAGTGTGTTCAGTGATGGTACATCAGGAGTATGTCCAGTGATGTACATCAGGAATGTGTCCAGTGATGGTACATCAGGAATGTGTCCAGTGATGCTACATCAGGAGTGTGTTCAGTGAGGCTACATCAGGAGTATGTCCAGTGGTGTACATCAGGAATGTGTCCAGTGATGCTACATCAAGATTGTATCCAGTGATGCTACATCTGGAGTGTGTCCTATGAAGTTACATTTGGAGTGTGTCCACTGATGCTACATCATTAGTGTGTGCAGTGATGATACATTAGGAGTGTGTCCAGTGATGTATGTGGACGTTCGTAATGTTAGGAGTGGTGCGTGCTATGTATGTGTCGTGATGCTATGGAGTGTGTGTGTGTTCGACGTGTGATGCTACATCAGGATGTGTCACTGAGCTACATCGGAGTATGCCAGTGATGCTACATCAAGGAGTGTGTCTAGCGTTATGCTACTTCACGAGTGTGTCCAATGAAGCTACATCAGGAGTGTGTCCAATGAAGCTACATCAGGATTGTCATATGCTACATCGGATGTGTCCAGTGATGCTACATCAGGATTGTCCATTGATGCTACATCAGAGTTTCCAGTGATGTACATCAGAGTTGTCAGTGATGCTACATCAGGAGTTGTCCATGAAGCTACATCAGACGTGTGTCCAGTTGTGCTACATTAGAAGAGTGTCCAGTGATGCTGTATCAGGAGTGTCTCCATGCTACATCAGAATTATGTCCAGTGATGGTACATCAGAAGTGTTTCCAGTGATGCTACATCAGGAGTATGTCCAGTTACACCAGGAATATGTTCAGTGATGTCACATTAGGAGTGTGTCCTGTGATGGTACATCAAGAATGTTTCCAGTGATGCTCCATCAGGTGTGTGTCAAGTGATGGTACATCAGGATTGTGTCCAGTGATGTTACTTCAGGAGTGTGTCCAGTGATACTTCATCAGGTGTGTGTCAAGTGATGGTACATCAGGCGTGTGTCCAGTGATGCTACATTAGGAGTGTGTCTAGTAATACTACATCAGGAGTGTTTCCAGTGATGGTACATCAAGAGTGTGTCCAGTGATGGTACATCGGAAGTGTTTCCAGTGATGCTACACCAGGAGTGTGTCTAATGATGCTACATCAGAAGTGTGTCCAGTGATGCTACATCAGGAGTTTGTCCAGTGATGTTACACCAGGAATATGTTCAGTGTTCCTACATCAAGAGTGTGTCCAGTGATGTTTCATCTGGAGTGTGTCTAGCGATGCTACATCAGAAGAGTGTCCAGTGATGCTACATCAGGAGTGTGTCCAGTAATGCTACATCAGGAGTGTGTCCAGTGATGGTACATCAGGAGTGTGTCCAGTGATTCTTCATCAGGAGTGTGTCCAGTGATGGTACATCAGGAGTGTGTCCAGTGATGCTACATCAGGATTGTGTCCAGTGATTCTTCATCAGGAGTATTTCTAGTGATGTTACACTAGGGCTGTGTCCAGTGATGGTACATCAGGAGTGTGTCCAGTGATATTACATCAGGAGTGTGTCCATTGATGCTACATCAGGAGTGTGTCCAGTGATGGTACATCAGGAGTGTGTCCAGTGATGGTACATCAGGAGTGTGTTCAGTGATGCTACATCAGGAGTGTGTCCAGTGATGCTACATCAGGAGTGTGTCCAGTGATGGTAGATCAGGAGTGTGTCCAGTGATGGTACATTAGGAGTGTATCCAGTGATAGTACATCAGGAGTGTGTCCATTGATGCTACATCAGTAGTGTGTCCAGTGATGCTACATCAGGAGTGTGTCCAGAGATGGTATATCAGGAGTGTGTCTAGTGATTCTACATCAGGAAAGTGTCCAGTGATGGTGCATCAGGAGTGTGTCCAGTGTTGCTACGTCAGGATTATGTCCAGGAATGGTACATCAGGAGTGTGTCCAGTGATGGTACATCAGGAGTGTGTCCAGTGTTGCTATGTCAGGATTATGTCCAGGAATGGTACATCAGAAGTGTGTCCAGTGATGGTACTTCAGGAATGTGTCCAGTAATGCTACATCAGGAGTGTGTCTTAGAGTATGAGTTCGTGCTACATGTTAGTAGTACTCAGAATGCGTGCTAAGATTGTCATGCACAGGGTCAGTGTGCTAACAGTTCATGCTATGAGTTCCGTAGCTTGTTCCTGGGTCATCAGGTGTCAGTGATCATGATGTGTCAGTGCACATGGTGTCGTGTAATCAGATGTGTTTGTACAATAGTTGTCCATGCTATCTTGACCTGCACAGTGGTCATGATGAGAGGTGTCAGGTGATAGGAGTGTCATGTGTTCCGAGTCATGATCATGGAGTGTCGTAGATCGAGGTGCCAGTGTGTACTCAGTGAGTACTAGGTGTCAGATGTAATGGTAGTCAGTATATGATATTCATAATCTGGTTCCGTGTGACTCAGGGTGCAGTATGTACATAAGTTCCAGTGATGCTACACAGAGTGTGTCGATTCTGGGTACATATGCTATCGTGTGTCATGTACAAATGTGTCAGTCACATCAGGGATGCGTGAGTACTAGAGTCCATGAGTATCGGGTCATGTGCTACATAAGTATGATGATCAGAATTTTCGTGCTATAGTGGTTGTTTGCTACATCGATTCGGAGCTCTCAGGGTGTGCTGTGCTCCGTGTCATGATGCATAGAGGTTCAGGAGTTAGATATGTCTGTGCTTAGGTTGTTGATGGTTTTAGTGATCTCAGAGGGTCAGTGACTAATAGAGATTCAGTAGTACATGGTATTCTGTGGTACAGGTTCTGCCATAGAGGGTCAGAGTACAGATTAGTATATTCTAGTGTTCCAGTGTCTATCGTGTCGTGTGTTCGTTCAGTAGCTTATCGTGTGGTCATATGTCCAGTGTGTCAGAGTATGTGTCAGTGATGCACATCATATTCTGTGGTAACGGAGGTGTCAAGCAAAAGTGTCAGTGATGCATCAGAATTTTATGATGCAAAGTGTGCTATTAATGTATTCGGAGTATCAGGTGGTCCGGAGTTCATCAGTGTGTCGTGTCACATCGGGTGTTAGTG
Source organism: Panulirus ornatus (assembly GCF_036320965.1). Classification (NCBI taxonomy): domain Eukaryota; kingdom Metazoa; phylum Arthropoda; class Malacostraca; order Decapoda; family Palinuridae; genus Panulirus; species Panulirus ornatus. The sequence goes on from NC_092254.1 coordinate 17,929,682, forward strand.
GCTATTGAATTTGTGTGTGGATTGTTTATGCTAATCGAGTAGTTATGTGCATCAAGAGGTCTGTCTACATAGAGTCATAACTAATCGGTGATTGGATGTACACGTTGTCTATCCATGGTGCAAACATCAGAGTATTTAGTTATACCTGGGTTGCAGTGAGTACAGATGTGTCATATGTACTATCGGTATGTCAGTGATTCATCAGTTGTGTCAATAGTACTCAGGTGTCATGATGAATCCGGAGGTCATGTGTATGGTGTCATGGACGAGTTTCTGTGCCCTCAGTGTTCTGTACTCGTTCTGGCATCAGTGTGGTCAGTGAGACATCAGGTGTCGTAAGCTCAGGGTGTTCAGTGATGTATCAGGTGTGTCTGTACTGGGGTTCATGTGTATAATGCATGGCTACTGTCTGTCTCACAGGTGTCATGGTCACAGATTATGTGCAAGGGTCGATGTATGTGGTTGTGTAACAGGTCGTTGACATCGAGTGTATATGCACATCTTTCGTGATGTAACGTGTCCATATGCTATCAGAGTGGTCGTGCTACATAGAGTCAGTGTGTATGGTTCTCATGATCTCACAGATGTCATGAGGAATAGAAGTGTTCAGTTCACGAGTTCTTCCGGAGTCAGATGAATGGGTTCTAGTCGATGTTCATGAGCCCACAGTGTTCATGAGGTATAATGTCATGATGTACTAGGAGTGTCAGTGATTCAGGTGTGTCAGAGTAAGGTGTGTCATGTCACTAGTGTGTCAATCACGGAGTTTCATGATGTACATCAAGGTGTCCTGAGGTAATCGGATGTCTGAGCTCAGGTGTGTCATGTGACCAGATGTTCTGTGCACTCGGTTCCAGATTACACAGGATGTCTGTCTATCAGGTTCCGATGTCATGGTGGTCTAGAGCTACAAAGTGTCGAGCTACAGAGTGTGCAGTGTACGAGGTCATATGTATCAGATGCATGATTCTTATTTGTGTACACAGGTTGTCAGTGATGATAGAATCAGGCGTGTCCAGTGTGCTACATCAGGAATGTGTCCTGTGATGGTACATCAGGAATGTGTCCAGTGTCTACATCAGGAAGTGTCCAGTGATGCTTCATTAGGAGTGTGATCCATTGATGCTTCATCATGAGTGAGTCTAGTGATGCTACATCAGGATGTGTCTAGTGTGCTACATGAAGTTTGTCCAGTGATGCTACATCAGGAGTGTGTTCAGTGATGGTACATCAGGAGTGTGTTCAGTGATGGTACATCAGGAGCGTGTCCAGTGATGCTACATCAAGAGCGTGTCCAGTGATGGTACATCAGGAGTATGTCCAGTGATGCTATACCAGATGTGTGTCCAGTGATGCTACAATGGGAGTATAACTAGTGATGTTACATCAGGAGTATGTCTAGTGATGCTACATCATTAGTACGTTTAGTGATGCTGCATCAGGAATGTCCAATGATGCTACACCAGGAGTGTGTCCAGTGATGGTACATCAGGAGTGTGTCCAGTGATGCTACATCAGGAGTGTTTCCAGTGTTGCTACGTTAGGGAGTGTGTCCAGTGATGCTACATCAGGAGTGTGTCCAGTGATGGTACATCAGGAGTGTGTCCAGTGATGCTACATCAGGAGTGTGTCCAGTGTTGCTACGTTAGGAGTGTGTCCAGTGATGCTACATCAGGAGTGTGTCCAGTTATGCTACATCATGAGTGTGTCCATTTATGCTACATCAGGATTATGACCAGTGATGCTACACCAGGAATGTGTTCAGTGATGCTACATCAAGAGTGTGTCCAGTGATGGTACATCAGGAGTGTGTCCAGTGTCGCTACATCAGGAGTGTGTCCAGTGATGGTACATCAGGAGTGTGTCCGGTGATGGTACATCAGGAGAGTGTCCAGTGATGCTACATCAGGAGTGTGTCCAGTGATGGTACATCAGGAGTTTGTCCAGTGATGCTATAATAGATGTATGTCTAGTGATGCTGAATTAGGAGTATATCTAGTGATGCTACATCATAAGTGTGTCCAGTGATGGTACATCAGGAGTGCGTCCAGTGATGGTACATCAAGAATATTTCCAGTGATGCTACATCATGAGTGTGTCCAGTGATGGGCATCAGGAGTGTGTCCAGTAATGGTACAGCAGGAGTGTGTCCAGTGATGGGCATCAAGAGTGTGTCCAGTGATGGTACATCAGGAGTGCGTCAAGTGATGATATATCAAAAGTATGTACAGTGATGCTACATCAGGAATTTGTTTAGTGATGCTACATCAAAAGTGTGTTCAGTTATGCTACATCAGGTGTGTGTCCAGTGATGCTACATCAGGAGTGTGTCCAGTGATGGGCATCAAGAGTGTGTCCAGCGAAGGTACATCAGGAGTATGTCCAATGATGGTGCATCAAAAGTGTTTCTAGTCATGCTACATTAGGAGTATGTCCAGTGATGTTACGTCTGCAGTGTGTCTAGTGATGGTACATCAGAAGTGTGTCCAGTGATGCTACATCAGAAGTGTGTCCAGTGATGCTACATCAGGAGTGTGTCCAGTAATGCTACATGAGGAGTGTGTCCAGTGATGGTACATCAGAAGTGTGTCCAGTGATGCTACATCAGAAGTGTGTCCAGTGATGCTACATCAGAAGTGTGTCCAGTGATGGTACATCAGGAGTGTGTCCAGTAATGCTACACGAGGAGTGTGTCCAGTGATGGTCCATAGGAGTGTGCCCAGTGATGTTACATCAGGAGTGTTTCTAGTCATGCTACATCAGGAGTGTGTCCAGTGATGCTACATCAGGAGTGTGCCCAGTGATGTTACATCAGGAGTGTTTCTAGTCATGCTACATCAGGAGTGTGTCCAGTGATGCTACATCAGGAGTGTGCCCAGTGATGTTACATCAGGAGTGTTTCTAGTCATGCTACATCAGGAGTGTGTCCAGTGATGCTACACCAGGATTGTGTCCAGTCATGCTACATTAGGAGTATGTCCAGTGATGCTACATTAGGAATGTGTTCAGGGATGCTACATCAGGAATGCGTCCAGTGATGCTACATCTGGAGTGTGTCCATTGGTGCTACATTAGGCGTACGTCCATTGATGCTACATCAGTAGTATGTTCAGTGATGCTACATCAGGTGTGTGTCCCTTGATGCTACATCATTAGTATATCTAGTGTTGCTACATCAGGATTGTGTCCAGTGATGCTGCATCATTAGTGTGTCTAGTAATGCTACATCAGGAGTGTGTCCACTAATGCTACATTAGGAGTCTGTTCAGTGATGCTACATCATTAGTGTGTCCATTAATGCTACATTAGGAGTATGTCTAGTGATGCTACATCAGGATTGTGTCTAGTGATGCTACATCATGAGTGTGTCCTTTGATTCTACATCAGAAGTGTGTCCAGTGATGGTAGATCAGGAGTGTGTCCAGTGATGGTTCATCAGGAGTTTTTCCAGTGATGCTGTATCAGGAGTGTGTCCAGTGATGCTACATAAGGAGTGTGTCCAGTGATGGTACATTAGGAGTGTATCCAGTGATAGTACATCAGGAGTGTGTCCATTGATGCTACATCAGTAGTGTGTCCAGTGATGCTACATCAGGAGTGTGTCCAGAGATGGTATATCAGGAGTGTGTCTAGTGATTCTACATCAGGAGAGTGTCCAGTGATGGTACACCAGGAGTGTGTCCAGTGTTGCTACGTCAGGATTATGTCCAGGAATGGTACATCAGGAGTGTGTCCAGTGATGGTATATCAGGAATGTGTCTAGTAATGCTACATCAGGAATGTGTCCACTAATGCTATATTAGGAGTGTGTCCAGTGATGCTACATCATTAGTGTGTTCAGTAATGCTACATCAGGAGTGTGTCCACTAATGCTACATTAGGAGTGTGTTCAGTGATGCTACATCATTAGTGTGTCCATTAGGAGTATGTCTAGTAATGCTACATCAGGATTGTGTCCAGTGATGCTACATCAGGAGTGTGTCCTTTGATTGTACATCAGGAGTGTGTCCAGTGATGGTAGATCAGGAGTGTGTCCAGTGATGGTACATAAGGAGTGTGTCCAGTGATGGTACATTAGGAGTGTATCCAGTGATAGTACATCAGGAGTGTGTCCATTGATGCTACATCAGTTGTGTGTCCAGTGATGCTACATCAGGAGTGTGTCCAGAGATGGTATATCAGAAGTGTGTCTAGTGATTCTACATCAGGAAAGTGTCCAGTGATGGTGCATCAGGAGTGTGTCCAGTGTTGCTACGTCAGGATTATGTCCAGGAATGGTACATCAGGAGTGTGTCCAGTGATGGTACATCAGGAGTGTGTCCAGTGTTGCTATGTCAGGATTATGTCCAGGAATGGTACATCAGAAGTGTGTCCAGTGATGGTACTTCAGGAATGTTTCCAGTAATGCTACATCAGGAGTGTGTCCAGTGATGATACATCAGGCGTGTGTCCAGTGCTGCTACATCAGGAATGTGTCCTGTGATGGTACATCAGGAATGTGTCCAGTGATGCTACATCAGGAGTGTGTCCAGTGATGCTTCATTAGGAGTGTGTCCATTGATGCTACATCATGAGTGAGTCTAGTGATGCTACATGAGGAGTGTGTCTAGTGGTGCTACATCAGAAGTTTGTCCAGTGATGCTACATCAGGAGTGTGTTCAGTGATGGTACATCAGGAGTGTGTTCAGTGATGGTACATCAGGAGCGTGTCCAGTGATGCTACATCAAGAGCGTGTCCAGTGATGGTACATCAGGTGTGTGTCCATTGATGCTACATCAGGTGTGTGTCCATTGATGCTACATCATTAGTATATCTAGTGTTGCTACATCAGGATTGTGTCCAGTGATGCTGCATCATTAGTGTGTCTAGTAATGCTACATCAGGAGTGTGTCCACTAATGCTACATTAGGAGTGTGTTCAGTGATGCTACATCATTAGTGTGTCCATTAATGCTACATTAGGAGTATGTCTAGTGATGCTACATCAGGATTGTGTCTAGTGATGCTACATCAGGAGTGTGTCCAGTGATGCTACATCAGGAGTGTGTCCAGTGATGCTACATCAGGAGTGTGTCCAGTGATGGTAGATCAGGAGTGTGTCCAGTGATGGTTCATCAGGAGTTTTTCCAGTGATGCTGTATCAGGAGTGTGTCCAGTGATACTACATAAGGAATGTGTCCAGTGATGGTACATTAGGAGTGTATCCAGTGATAGTACATCAGGAGTGTGTCCATTGATGCTACATCAATAGTGTGTCCAGTGATGCTACATCAGGAGTGTGTCCAGTGATGGTACATTAGGAGTGTATCCAGTGATAGTACATCAGGAGTGTGTCCATTGATGCTACATCAGTAGTGTGTCCAGTGATGCTACATCAGGAGTGTATCCAGAGATGGTATATCAGGAGTGTGTCTAGTGATTCTACATCAGGAGAGTGTCCAGTGATGGGATATCAGGAATGTGTCCATTGTTGCTACGTCAGGATTAAGTCAAGGAATGGTACATCAGGAGTGTGTCCAGTGAAGGTACATCAGGAGTGTGTCCAGTGTTGCTATGTCAGGATTATGTCCGGGAATTGTACATCAGAAGTGTGTCCAGTGATGGTACATCAGGAATGTGTCCAGTAATGCTATATCAGGAGTGTGTCCAGTGATGATACATCAGGCGTGTGTCCAGTGATGCTACATCAGGAGTATGTCTAGTGATTCTACATCAGGAGTGTCCAGTGATGCTACATCAGGAGTGTGTCCAGTAATGCTACAATAGGAGAGTGTCCAGTGATGCTACATAGGAGAGTGTCTAGTGATGCTACATCAGGATTGTGTCCAGTGATGCTACATCAGGAGTATGTCCAGTAATGGTACAGCAGGAGTGTTTCTAGTGATGCTAGATCATGATTGTGTCCAGTGATGGTACAGCAGGAGTGCGTCAAGTGATGATATATCAAAAGTATGTACAGTGATGCTACATCAGGAATTTGTTTAGTGATGCTACATCAAAAGTGTGTTCAGTTATGCTTCATCAGGTGTGTCCAGTGATGGGCATCAAGAGTGTGTCCAGCGAAGGTACATCAGGAGTATGTCCAATGATGGTACATCAAAAGTGTTTCTAGTCATGCTACATTAGGAGTATGTCCAGTGATGTTACGTCTGCAGTGTGTCTAGTGATGGTACATCAGAAGTGTGTCCAGTGATGCTACATCAGAAGTGTGTCCAGTGATGCTACATCAGGAGTGTGTCCAGTGATGGTACATGAGGAGTGTGTCCAGTGATGGTACATGAGGAGTGTGTCCAGTAATGCTACACGAGGAGTGTGTCCAGTGATGGTACATCAGGAGTGTGCCCGGTGATGTTACATCAGGAGTGTTTCTAGTCATCCTACATCAGGAGTGTGTCCAGTGATGCTACACCAGGATTGTGTCCAGTCATGCTATATTAGGAGTATGTCCAGTGATGCTACATTAGGAATGTGTTCAGGGATGCTACATCAGGAATGCGTCCAGTGATGCTACATCTGGAGTGTGTCCATTGGTGCTACATTAGGAGTACGTCCATTGATGCTACATCAGTAGTATGTTCAGTGATGCTACATCAGGTGTGTGTCCATTGATGCTACATCATGAGTATATCTAGTGTTGCTACATCAGGATTGTGTCCAGTGATGCTGCATCATTAGTGTGTCTAGTAATGCTACATCAGGAGTGTGTCCACTAATGCTACATTAGGAGTGTGTTCAGTGATGCTACATCATTAGTGTGTCCATTAATGCTACATTAGGAGTATGTCTAGTGATGCTACATCAGGATTGTGTCTAGTGATGCTGCATCATTAGTGTGTCCAGTGATGCTACATCATTAGTGTGTCCATTAATGCTACATTAGGAGTATGTCTAGTGATGCTACATCAGGATTGTGTCTAGTGATGCTGCATCATTAGTGTGTCTAGTAATGCTACATCAGGAGTGTGTCCACTAATGCTACATTAGGAGTGTGTTCAGTGATGCTACATCATGAGTGTGTCCAGTGATGCTACATCAGGAGTGTGTCCAGCGATGCTATATCAGGTGTGTGTCCAGTGATGCTACATCAGGAGTGTGTCCAGTGATGCTACATCAGGAGTGTGTCTTGTAATGCTACATCAGGTGTGTGTGTCCAGTGATGCTACATCAGGAGTTTGTCCAGTGATGCTACATCCGGAGTGTCTAGTAATGCTACATGTGGAGTGTGTCCAGTGATGGTATATCACGAGTGTTTCCAGTGATGCTACATCAGTTGTGTTTCCAGTGATGCTACATCAGTCGTCTGTCCAGTGATGCTACATAACTTGTGTGTCCAGTGATGCTTGAATTTATGCACCTCCGCACACCTCCGCACAGGAAGGCGTACGAGGTTTAGGGGCCCCGTTATTTTAGGAATAACTTTCATTACTCTCCTATGTGGTCCATGATCGGGGTTGAGAAACGTTGGGATATCACAGGTCGAAATATCTGTTTTGGAATGATTGTTGTATTTTGTGTCATTTGTTGACGAAACTGGCTGTCATATTGTTTCATGCGTTTCAGTTGCCAAGTTCTTAAAGATGTTTCACAGTTGTGTGCACGCCTACACCAGCGCTCCTCCTTCCCCCGGCCACAGGAGCAGTCATGTGGATAAATACTGGTAAAGTAATCTTTCTCTTTCCATATCACATTTTCTGTATCTCATCCTGTACCATTTTCTTTCCACGCAGGGTCATCACTGCTCATTACAATTTTTATCATGGTCATAAATATTTACAGTCAGAACTTCTCATGTTCACAGTCCCTCACGGCGACCTTTCAACTTGCCTTACGCTTTCCATTTCCACACATCTCATTCTCATGCAGGATAGTTAACGTGTCTTCATCATTCCATCATGCAGTTTAACCATTCACTATATCGTTGAGATTAACACCAGTGTTGACACAGTTATGTTTACTGGCACTTATGGTTGGCAACCATCTCCAGTACACGGTGCAAGACTCGCATGAACTAGAATGTAACAATTTTGTAACGTGATATAATTAATCTGCAGCTTCAACATGATATAATCAAGTAATCTGCAGCTTCAACATGATATAATCGCGTAATCTGCAGCTTCAACATGATATAATCAAGTAATCTGCAGCTTCAACATGATATAATCAAGTAATCTGCAGCTTCAACATAATATAATCACGTAATCTGCAGCTTCAACATGATATAATCACGTAATCTGCAGCTTCAACATGATATAATCACGTAATCTGCAGCTTCAACATGATATAATCAAGTAATCTGCAGCTTCAACATGATATAATCAAGTAATCTGCAGCTTCAACATAATATAATCAAGTAATCTGCAGCTTGAACATAATGTAATCAAGTAATCTCTAGCTTCAACCTAATATAATCAAGTAATCTGCAACTTCAACATAATATAATCAAGTAATCTGCAGCTTCAACATATAATCACGTAATCTGCAGCTTCAACATAATATAATCAAGTGATCTGCAGCTTCAACATGATATAATCGAGTAATTTCTAGCTTCAACCTAATATAATCAAATAATCTGCAGTTTTAACATAATATAATCAAGTAATCTGCAGTTTCAACATAATGTAATCAAGTAATTTCTAGCTTCAACCTAATATAATCAAGTAATCTGCAGCTTCAGCATGATATAATCAAGTAATCTGCAGCTTCAACATAATGTAATCAAGTAATCTGCAGCTTGAACATAAAATATTCAAGTTATCTGCAGCTTTAACATAATATAATCAAGTGATCTGCAGCTTCAACATAATATAATCAAGTAATCTGATGCTTCAACATAATGTAATCAAGTAATCTGCAGCTTGAACATAAAATAATCAAGTTATCTGCAGCTTTAACGTAATATAATCAAGTAATCTGCAGCTTCAACATATTATAGTCAAGTAATCTGCAGCTTCAACCTAGTATAATCAAGTAATCTGCAGCTTCAACATGATATAATCAAGTAATCTACAGCTTAAACATAATATAATCAAGTCATCTGTAGCTTCAACATAATATAATCAAGTAATCTGCAGCTTCAACATATAATGAAGTAATTTGCAGTTTCAACATGATATAATCAAGTAATCTGCAGCTTCAACATGATATAATCAAGTAATCTGCAGCTTCAACATAATATAATCAAGTTAGCTGCAGTTTCAACATTATATAAGCAAGTAATCTCTAGCTTCAACCTAATATAATCAAGTAATCTGCAGCTTCAACATGATATAATCAAGTAACCTGCAGCTTCAACCTAATATAATCAAGTAATCTGCAGCTTCAACATAATATAATCACGTAATCTGCAGTTTCAGCATAATATAATCAAGTAGCCTCTGGCTTCAACCTAATATAATCAAGTAATCTGCAGCTTCAACATGATATAATCAAGTAATCTGCAGCTTCGACATAATGTAATCAAGTAATCTGCAGCTTAAACATAAAATAATCAAGTTATCTGCAGCTTTAACATAATATAATCAAGTAATCTGCAGCTTCAACATATTATAGTCAAGTAATCTGCAGCTTCAACATAATATAATCAAGTAATCTGCAGCTTCATCCTAATTTAATCAGGTAATCTGCAGCTTCAACATGATATAATCACGTAATCTGCGGCTTCAACATAATATAATCAAGTAATCTGCAGCTTCAACATAATATAATCAAGGTAATCTGCAGCTTCAACACAATATGATCAAATAATCTGCAGCTTGAACATAATATAATCAAGTAATCTTCAGCTTCAACATAATATAATCAAGTAATCTGGAGCTTCAACATAATATAATCAAGTAATCTGGAGCTTCAACATAATATTATCAAGTAATCTGTAGCTTCAACATAATATAATCAAATAATCTGCAGCTTCAACATAATATAATCAAATAATCTGCAGCTTCAACATAATATAATCAAGTAATCTGGAGCTTCAACATAATATAATCAAGTAATCTGCAGCTTGAACATAATATAATCAAGTAATTTGCAGCTTCAACATAATATAATCAAGTAATCTGCAGCTTCAACATAATATAATCAAAAGTAATCTGGAGCTTCAACATAATATAATCAAGTAATCTGTAGCTTGAACATAATATGATCAAGTAATCTGCAGCTTCAACATAATATAATCAAGTAATCTGCAGCTTCAACATAATATAATCAAGTAATCTGCAGCTTCAACATAATATAATCGAGTAATCTGCAGCTTCAACATAATATAATCAAGTAATCTGCAGCTTCAACATAATATAATCAAGTAATCTGCAGCTTGAACATAATGTAATCAAGTAATCTGCAGCTTCACCATAATATAATCAAGTAATCTGCAGCTTGAACATAATATAATCAAGTAATCTGCAGCTTGAACATAATGTAATCAAGTAACCTGCAGCTTGAACATAATGTAATCAAGTAATCTGCAGCTTCAACATAATATAATCAAGTAATCTGCAGCTTCAACATAATATAATCAAGTAATCTGCAGCTTCAACATAATATAATCAAGTAATCTGCAGCTTCACCATAATACAATCAAGTAATCTGCAGCTTCACCATAATACAATCAAGTAATCTGCAGCTTGAACATAATATAATCAAGTAATCTGCAGCCTTCAACGAGTATAGTTGTGTCGTAGTGGTCATATAATGAACTATTTGTATGGTAAGGGACTGGACACTTACACTCAAGTGACTCTTAACATTATATAATACTCTTAGACTACTGCATGCTCTCGCCAGTACTATGTTGATTAATTCACGTTCGACGATGTAGGAACCTATATAGGTTCAGTCACAAAAGTAACCCAATATTAGAATTGATTGAATTAATACCATAAGAATTCTCTTTGAAATTGATCTAAGAATTGTTGTTCTGTATCTGGAAAGGATATACATAGGAAATCTTAAATAGTTTGAAAAGTGTAGCATTTATCTTTTTCTTCGAGTAATTTTATCTTTGACATAAAACAGAGTCCCAGCCTGTGATACATCGACCTGGTGTACCTCATCTTGTATTCACACAATCATTTCTTGTGACATAAACCACAATATTATCTATCAGCTTCTCAGTGCTACTTGTACTTACTCTGAAACGTCTGGTTTACATAATCTTGATCCCTCCTCTCTCGCTGCTCGACCCTCCTATAACAACATCCCAAGTTTTACTTGATCAACAAATGTTGTGATGTGTACATTATCCCCAACCTTCAGCCTCTCCATTTTGAACACATTAACCACATTGTATTGGTTTTCATATTTCTGTTAAACCAGAGTTTGAGTAATTGATTTAGTGTATTACAAGGAAACAGTTACTGCATTAACAGTGTAGCAAGTAAGTTATGACGTATGATAAATAGATATCTTGAAACATGACAGATGTGACCAATGATCAGTAGATTATCAAACATGTCTTCAGCAAGTGTTTCCAGTGTTATGATAATTAACGACACTAATTACAGTGATATGCAAGGAAATGTACAGTGGAGGAATCAGCTTTGGCAGTTCGTTTGTGTGTATTATGTTCTGTAATTGTTGATAACTAGAATCTATATATTCTAATCTATAGAGAAAGAAAATTAGGATGATATAACACAGCATGCAAATGTGGAAGTCTGCTTCTCTTGGTGAAGATTATAGTGTTGACATGAACATAGATGGTGAACCATCAGTTGTACACGAAGTTGCTTGTGGGATGAACTGTTGTCCTCACTGTGTTGCGTGTGGGATGAACTGTTGTCCTCGCTGTGTTGCTTGTGGGATGAACTGTTGTCCTCGGTGTGTTGCGTGTGGGATGAAGTGTTGTCCTCGCTGTGTTGCGTGTGGGATGAACTGTTGTCCTCGCTGTGTTGCTTGTGGGATGAACTGTTGTCCTCGGTGTGTTGCGTGTGGGATGAAGTGTTGTCCTCACTGTGTTGCGTGTGGGATGAACTGTTGTCCTCGCTGTGTTGCTTGTGGGATGAACTGTTGTCCTCGGTGTGTTGCGTGTGGGATGAAGTGTTGTCCTCGCTGTGTTGCGTGTGGGATGAAGTGTTGTCCTCACTGTGTTGCGTGTGGGATGAAGTGTTGTCCTCGCTGTGTTGCATGTGGGATGAACTGTTGTTCTCACTGCGTTGCGTGTGGGATGAACTGTTGTCCTCACTGTGTTGCTTGTGGGATGAACTGTTGTCCTCGCTGTGTTGCTTGTGGGATGAACTGTTGTCCTCACTGTGTTGCGTGTGGGATGAAGTGTTGTCCTCGCTGTGTTGCTTGTGGGATGAACTGTTGTCCTCACTGTGTTGCGTGTGGGATGAACTGTTGTCCTCGGTGTGTTGCGTGTGGGATGAACTGTTGTCCTCGCTGTGTTGCGTGTGGGATGAAGTGTTGTCCTCGCTGTGTTGCTTGTGGGATGAATTGTTGTCCTCGCTGTGTTGCTTGTGGGATGAACTGTTGTCCTCAGTGTGTTGCGTGTGGGATGAACTGTTGTCCTCACTGTGTTGCTTGTGGGATGAATTGTTGTCCTCACTGTGTTGCGTGTGGGATGAAGTGTTGTCCTCGCTGTGTTGCTTGTGGGATGAAGTGTTGTCCTCGCTATGTTGCGTGTGGGATGAAGTGTTGTCCTCACTGTGTTGCGTGTGGGATGAAGTGTTGTCCTCGCTGTGTTGCATGTGGGATGAACTGTTGTCCTCACTGCGTTGCGTGTGGGATGAACTGTTGTCCTCACTGTGTTGCTTGTGGGATGAACTGTTGTCCTCGCTGTGTTGCTTGTGGGATGAACTGTTGTCCTCACTCTGTTGCGTGTGGGATAAAGTGTTGTCCTCGCTGTGTTGCTTGTGGGATGAACTGTTGTCCTCACTGTGTTGCGTGTGGGATGAACTGTTGTCCTCGGTGTGTTGCGTGTGGGATGAACTGTTGTCCTCGCTGTGTTGCTTGTGGGATGAAGTGTTGTCCTCGGTGTGTTGCGTGTGGGATGAAGTGTTGTCCTCGCTGTGTTGCTTGTGGGATGAACTGTTGTCCCCACTGTGTTGCGTGTGGGATGAAGTGTTGTCCTCACTGTGTTGCGTGTGGGATGAACTGTTGTCCTCCGGTTGTTTGCGTGTGGGATGAAGTGTTGTCCTCAGCTGTGTTGCTTGTGGATGATACTGTTGTCCCCACTGTGTTGCGTGTGGGATGAAGTGTTGTCCTCACTGTGTTGCGTGTGGGATGAACTGTTTGTCCTCGTGTGTTTGCTTGTGGGATGAAGTGTTGTCCTCGCTGTGTTGCTTGTGGGATGAACTGTTGTCCCCACTGTGTTGCGTGTGGGATGAAGTGTTGTCCTCACTGTGTTGCTTGTGGGATGATTTGTTATCCCCACTGTGTTGCTTGTGGGATGAACTGTTGTCCTCGGTGTGTTGCGTGTGGGATGAAGTGTTGTCCTCACTGTGTTGCTTGTGGGATGATTGTTGTCCCCACTGTGTTGCTGTGGGATGAACTGTTGTCCCCTGTGTTGCGTGTGGGATGAATGTTGTCCTCGCTGTGTTGCGTGTGGGATGAAGTGTTGTCCTCGACTGTGTTGCGTGTGGGATGAAGTGTTGTCCTCGCTGTGTTGCGTGTGGGATGAAGTGTTGTCCTCCTGCGTTGTTGCTGTGGGATGAACTGTTGTCCTCATGTGTTGCGTGTGGGATGAATGTTGTCCTCGTGTGTTGCGTGTGGGATGAACTGTTGTCCTCACTGTGTTGCGTGTGGGATGAACTGTTGTCCTCACTGTGTGCTGTGAGAATGTGTCCTCACTGGTTGCTTGTGGGATGAACTGTTGTCCTCGGTGTGTTGCGTGTGGGATGAACTGTTGTCCTCACTGTGTTGCGTGTGGGATGAACTGTTGTCCTCGCTGTGTTGCGTGTGGGATGAACTGTTGTCCTCGGTGTGTTGCTTGTGGGATGAAGTGTTGTCCTCACTGTGTTGCGTGTGGGATGAAGTGTTGTCCTCGCTGTGTTGCTTGTGGGATGAACTGTTGTCCTCGGTGTGTTGCGTGTGGGATGAAGTGTTGTCCTCGGTGTGTTGCGTGTGGGATGAAGTGTTGTCCCCACTGTGTTGCGTGTGGGATGAAGTGTTATCCTCGCTGTGTTGCTTGTGGGATGAAGTGTTGTCCTCACTGTGTTGTGTGCGGGATAAAGTGTTCTCCTCACTGTGTTGCTTGTGGGATGAAGTGTTGTCCTCACTGTGTTGCGTGTGGGGTGAAGTGTTGTCCTCGCTGTGTTGCGTGTGGGATGAAGTGTTGTCCTCACTGTGTTGCGTGTCGGATGAAGTGTTGTCCCCACTGTGTTGCTTGTGGGATGAAGTGTTGTCCTCACTGTGTTGCGTGTGGGATGAAGTATTGTCCTCACTGTGTTGCGTGTGGGAGTCAACTTCTGTACATCATCTGCCTAATTTTGTGTGATAATCATTTGTTTTCCATATGGTAGGCATACTGGCGAGCTGCACATGTTTCTGAAGCAGTGTGACTACATCATTAACGTGTTACCCTCCACACCGAGCACCAGGTGGTTACTGGGAGGTGACACATTGGAGAATGCCAAGTAAGCACATAACATCATTTGTTTTTGATGATCTTGCCTTCTCATATGTCACATGGAAGTAGATAACTTTCAGAATGGTCTTCCTGAAGTAGAAACGTAGTATTCTTACATATATTTTAGCTATTACATCACTCAATGTGAATGAATGATTAGTACATTTTCTTATCCGTCATTTCTTGTAACATTCTCCAGTGACTGGGCGTTAAGAGCCCATACAGGTAAGATGTCTCACTTTTCATTTATTTTTTTTTTTTTTTCATACTATCCGCCATTTCCCGCGACAGCGAGGTAGCGTTAAGAACAGAGGACTGGGCCTTTGAGGAAATATCCTCACCTGGCCCTCTTCTCTGTTCCTTCTTTATATCTGATTGAAAATTACTCACTTCTGTGGAATTTTTTTTTTACAAAATCGAATGTACTGTTTTTAGGAATTTCCAAATACCCGTTGTATTTGAAAGTAAGAAATAAACACATATCAAACAATTACATGATCCCAATGTTTGTTTACATGATATTGTCTCACCTCTGGACACGGTCATGTTACGAGTGGAGAGAAGTTGTTGTTGTCGGGGTCAGAACACAGAGTTATCCCCCGGGGGTCTGCACCAGCGGCTCATCCCCCGGGGGTCTGCACCAGCGGCTCATCCCCCGGGGGTCTGCACCAGCGGCTCATCCCCCGGGGGTCTGCACCAGCGGCTCATCCCCCGGGGGTCTGCACCAGCGGCTCATCCCCCGGGGGTCTGCACCAGCGGCTCATCCCCCGGGGGTCTGCAGCCTCTGCATCAGCGGCTCATCCCCCGGGGGTCTGCACCAGCGGCTCATCCCCCGGGGGTCTGCACCAGCGGCTCATCCCCCGGGGGTCTGCACCAGCGGCTCATCCCCCGGGGGTCTGCACCAGCGGCTCACCCTCACACCATCATACGTCAGCTGGAGGGTTGGGTCTTATCACTTGTGATCACAGAACACGTCCAGGCCAGTCATGATGTCCCATCACTCACACCTCAACACCTCCCTGTTCACCATTGCTTCCCTCGATACCTTTGCTTCTAGGCTTCAGAGATGTTGTATCTGTAGTTTCCTGTTGTATGCTACATCAACATGAAATGGAAGAACTTTGTTTGCTCTGTAGGTCTTCGTGTATAGCAGTATGTAGCTTCGCCAGACAACGACTACTTCACATGAGTTGTATTATTGTTTTGTTTTCTGTATTTGTAAAGTTAGTTCATGCATCGTGAAGTATATTTCTTGTATATTCAGATTTTAGGATTAGTATCAATAGTATCAATAGTATCAATAGTATCAATAGTACCAATAGTATCAATAGTATCAATAGTACCAATAGTATCAATAATATCAACAGTACCAATAGTATCAATAGTATCAATAGTACCAATAGTGCCAATAGTACCAATAGTATCAATAGTATCAATAGTACCAATAGTATCAATAGTATCAATAGTACCAATAGTATCAATAATATCAACAGTACCAATAGTATCAATAGTATCAATAGTACCAATAGTGCCAATAGTACCAATAGTATCAATAGTACCAATAGTACCAATAGTACCAATAGTACCAATAGTATCAATAGTATCAATAGTACCAATAGTGCCAATAGTACCAATAGTATCAATAGTACCAATAGTATCAATAGTATCAATAGTACCAATAGTACCAATAGTACCAATAGTATCAATAATATCAACAGTACCAATAGTATCAATAGTATCAATAGTACCAATAGTACCAATAGTATCAATAGTACCAATAGTATCAATAGTATCAATAGTACCAATAGTACCAATAGTATCAATAGTACCAATAGTGCTAATAGTAACAATAGTATCAATAGTACCAATAGTACCAATAGTATCAATAGTATCAATAGTACCAATAGTACCAATAGTACCAATAGTATCAATAGTATCAATAGTACCAATAGTACCAATAGTATCAATAGTACCAATAGTACCAATAGTATCAATAGTATCAATAGTACCAATAGTACCAATAGTATCAATAGTATCAATAGTACCAATAGTATCAATAGTATCAATAGTACCAATAGTGCCAATAGTACCAATAGTATCAATAGTACCAATAGTGCCAATAGTATCAATAGTATCAATAGTACCAATAGTACCAATAGTATCAATAGTATCAGTAGTACCAATAGTGCCAATAGTATCAATAGTACCAATAGTACCAATAGTATCAATAGTATCAATAGTACCAATAGTACCAATAGTGCCAATAGTATCAATAGTATCAATAGTACCAATAGTGCCAATAGTACCAATAGTATCAATAGTACCAATAGTACCAATAGTATCAATAGTATCAATAGTACTAATAGTATCAATAGTATCAATAGTACCAATAGTGCCAATAGTACCAATAGTCTCAATAGTACCAATAGTACCAATAGTAACAATTTTATCAATAGTATCAATAGTACCAATAGTATCAATAGTATCAATAGTACCAATAGTGCCAATAGTACCAATAGTATCAATAGTACCAATAGTACCAATAGTATCAATAGTATCAATAGTACCAATAGTGGGATATCGTTGGTATGTAAGTACCCACACATATGTGTGCTTCTTTCATGAATAAAGAAAACGGTGAATCACTTAACATTTCAGAGTCTGTTTTCGTACGAAGTGGTGGAGGTGTTACCTATCCTGCCTTCTGATACCATGGTGACCTATCCTGCCTTCTGATACCATGGTGACCTATCCTGCCTTCTGATACCATGGTGACCTGTCCTGCCTTCTGATACCATGGTGACCTGTCATGTCCACTGATTGCATGGTGACCTATCCTGCCTTTTGATACCATGGTGACCTATCCTGCCCTCTGATACCATGGTGACCTATCCTGCCCTCTGATACCATGGTGACCTATCCTGCCTTCTGATACCATGGTGACCTATCCTGCCCTCTGATACCATGGTGACCTATCCTGCCTTCTGATACCATGGTGACCTATCCTGCCTTCTGATACCATGGTGACCTATCCTGCCTTCTGATACCATGGTGACCTATCCTGCCTTCTGATACCATGGTGACCTATCCTGCCCTCTGATACCATGGTGACCTATCCTGCCTTCTGATACCATGGTGACCTATCCTGCCTTCTGATACCATGGTGACCTATCCTGCCTTCTGATACCATGGTGACCTATCCTGCCTTCTGATACCATGGTGACCTATCCTGCCTTCTGATACCATGGTGACCTATCCTGCCTTCTGATACCATGGTGACCTATCCTGCCTTCTGATACCATGGTGACCTATCCTGCCTTCTGAAACCATGGTGACCTATCCGCCCTCTGATACCATGGTGACCTAACCTGCCTTCTGATACCATGTGACCTATCCTGCCTCTGATACCATGTGACCTATCCTGCCCTCTGATACCATGGTGACCTAACCTGCCCTCTGATACCATGGTGAACCTATCCTGCCTTCTGATACCATGTGACCTATCCTGCCTCTGATACCATGTGACCTATCCTGCCTTCTGATACCATGGTGAACCTATCCTGCCTTCTGATACCATGGTGACTTATCCTTCCTTCTGATACCATGGTGAACCTATCCTGCCTTCTGATACATGGTGACCTATCCTGCTTCTGATACCATGGAGACCTATCCTGCCTTCTGATACATGGTGACCTATCCGCCCTCTGATACCATGGTGACCTATCCTGCCTCTGATACCATGTGACCTATCCTGCCCTCTGATACCATGGTGACCTGTCCTGCCTTCTGATACCATGTGACCTATCCTGCCCTCTGATACCATGGTGACCTAACCTGCCTTCTGATACCATGGTGAACCTATCCTGCCTTCTTGATACCATGGTGACCTATCCTGCCTTCTGATACCATGTGACCTATCCTGCCTTCTGATACCATGTGACCTATCCTGCCTTCTGATACCATGTGACCTATCCTGCCTCTGATACCATGGTGACTTATCCTTCCTTCTGATACCATGGTGAACCTATCCTGCCTTCTTGATACCATGGTGACCTATCCTGCCTCTGATACCATGTGACCTATCCTGCCTTCTTGATACCATGGTGACTATCCTGCCTTCTGATACCATGGTGACTTATCCTTCCTTCTGATACCATGGTGACCTAACCTGCCCTCTGATACCATGTGACCTATCCTGCCTCTGATACCATGTGACCTATCCTGCCCTCTGATACCATGGTGACCTAACCTGCCTTCTGATACCATGGAGACCTATCCTGCCTTCTGATACCATGGTGACCTATCTGCCTTCTGATACCATGTGACCTATCCTGCCTCTGATACCATGTGACCTATCCTGCCTTCTGATACCATGGTGACCTATCTGCCTTCTGATACCATGTGACCTATCCTGCCTCTGATACCATGTGACCTATCCTGCCTCTGATACCATGGTGACTTATCCTTCCTTCTGATACCATGAGGAACTATCCTGTCTTCTGATACCATGGTGACCTATCCTGCCCTCTGATACCATGGTGACCTATCCTGCCTCTGATACCATGTGACCTATCCTGCCTTCTTGATACCATGGTGACCTAACCTGCCCTCTGATACCATGGTGACCTATCCTGCCTTATGATACCATGGTGACCTAACCTGCCCTCTGATACCATGGTGACTTATCCTTCCTTCTGATACCATGGTGACCTAACCTGCCTTCTGATACCATGGTGACCTATCCGCCCTCTGATACCATGGTGACCTAACCTGCCCTCTGATACCATGGTGACCTATCCTGCTTCTGATACCATGGTGAACCTATCCTGCCTTCTTGATACCATGGTGACCTATCCTGCCTTATGATACCATGGTGACCTATCCTGCCTTCTGATACCATGGTGACCTATCCTGCCTTCTGATACCATGGTGACCTATCCTGCCTTCTGATACCATGGTGACTTATCCTTCCTTCTGATACCATGGTGACCTAGGCTCCTAGGATTTTCGCCCCCTCCCCCACCCTATGATTCACTTCCGCTTCCATGGTTCCATCCGCTGCCAGATTCACTCCCAGATATCTAAAACACTTTACTTCCTCCAGTTTTTCTACATTCAAACTTACCTCCCAATTGACCTGACCCTCAACCCTACTGTACCTAATAACCTTGCTCTTATTCACATTTACTCTTAACTTTCTTCTTTCCCACACTTTACCAAACTCAGTCACCAGCTTCTGCAGTTTCTCACATGAATCAGCCACCAGCGCTGTATCATCAGCGAACAACAACTGACTCACTTCCCAAGCTCTCTCATCCCCAACAGACTTCAATAGTTGATCCTCTTTCCAAAACTCTTGCATTCACCTCCCTAACAACCCCATCCATAAACAAATTAAACAACCATGGAGACATCACACACCCCAGCCGCAAACCTGCATTCACTGAGAACCAATCACTTTCCTCTCTTCCTACACGTACACATGCCTTACCTCCTCGATAAAAACTTTTCACTGCTTCTAATAACTTGCCTCCCACACCATATATATATATATATTGGATTATTGGATTATGTGTTAATTGATAGGCGTGTAAAAGAGGGATTTTTGAATGTTTAATGTGCTGAGAGGTGCAACTGGAGGGATGTCTGATCATTATCTTGTGAAAGCGGTGAAGATCTGTAGAGGTTTCCAAAAAAGAAGAGATTGTTGGGGAGAAGAGAGTGGTGAGGGTAAGTGAGTTCGGAAAGGAGACTTGTGTGAGGAAGTACCAGAAGAGATTGAGTGCTGAATGGCAAAAGGTGAGAGGAAATGGTTTGAGGGGAGTGGGGGAGGAATGGGATGTATTTAGGGAATCAGTGATTGATTGCGCAAAAGATGCTTGTGGCATGAGAAGAGTGGGAGGTGGGCTGTTTAGAAAGGGTAGTGAGTGGTGGGATGAAGAAGTAAGAGTATTGGTGAAAGAGAAGAGAGAGGCATTTGGACGATTTTTGCAGGGAAAAAATGCAATTGAGTGGGAGAAGTATAAAAGAAAGAGACAGGAGGTCAAGAGAAAGGTGCAAGAGGTGAAAAAAAGGGCAAATGAGAGTTGGGGTGAGAGACTATCAGTAAATTTTAGGGAGAATAAAAAGATGTTCTGGAAGGAGGTAAATAGGGTGCGTAAGACAAGGGAGCAAATGGGAACTTCAGTGAAGGGCGTAAATGGGGAGGTGATAACAAGTAGTGGTGATGTGAGAAGGAGATGGAATGAGTATTTTGAAGGTTTGTTGAATGTGTCTGATGACAGAGTGGCAGATATAGGGTGTTTGGGTCGAGGTGGTGTGCAAAGTGAGAGGGTTAGGGAAAATGATTTGGTAAACAGAGAAGAGGTAGTAAAAGCTTTGCGGAAGAAGAAAGCCGGCAAGGCAGCAGGTTTGGATGGTATTGCAGTGGAATTTATTAAAAAAGGGGGTGACTGTATTGTTGACTGGTTGGTAAGGTTATTTAATGTATGTATGACTCATGGTGAGGTGCCTGAGGATTGGCGGAATGCGTGCATAGTGCCATTGTACAAAGGCAAAGGGGATAAGAGTGAGTGCTCAAATTACAGAGGTATAAGTTTGTTGAGTATTCCTGGTAAATTATATGGGAGGGTATTGATTGAGAGGGTGAAGGCATGTACAGAGCATCAGATTGGGGAAGAGCAGTGTGGTTTCAGAAGTGGTAGAGGATGTGTGGATCAGGTGTTTGCTTTGAAGAATGTATGTGAGAAATACTTAGAAAAGCAAATGGATTTGTATGTAGCATTTATGGATCTGGAGAAGGCATATGATAGAGTTGATAGAGATGCTCTGTGGAAGGTATTAAGAATATATGGTGTGGGAGGCAAGTTGTTAGAAGCAGTGAAAAGTTTTTATCGAGGATGTAAGGCGTGTGTACGTGTAGGAAGAGAGGAAAGTGATTGGTTCTCAGTGAATGTAGGTTTGCGGCAGGAGTGTGTGATGTCTCCATGGTTGTTTAATTTGTTTATGGATGGGGTTGTTAGGGAGGTAAATGCAAGAGTCTTGGAAAGAGGGGCAAGTATGAAGTCTGTTGGGGATGAGAGAGCTTGGGAAGTGAGTCAGTTGTTGTTCGCTGATGATACAGCGCTGGTGGCGGATTCATGTGAGAAACTGCAGAAGCTGGTGACTGAGTTTGGTAAAGTGTGTGGAAGAAGAAAGTTAAGAGTAAATGTGAATAAGAGCAAGGTTATTAGGTACAGTAGGGTTGAGGGTCAAGTCAATTGGGAGGTGAGTTTGAATGGAGAAAAACTGGAGGAAGTGAAGTGTTTTAGATATCTGGGAGTGGATCTGTCAGCGGATATATATATATATATATATATATATATATATATATATATATATATATATATATATATATTTTTTTTTTTTTTTTTTTTTATACTTTGTCGCTGTCTCCCGCGTTTGCGAGGTAGCGCAAGGAAACAGACGAAAGAAATGGCCCAACCCCCCCCCCCATACACATGTACATACACACGTCCAGACACGCAAATATACATACCTACACAGCTTTCCATGGTTTACCCCAGACGCTTCACATGCCTTGCTTCAATCCACTGACAGCACGTCAACCCCTGTATACCACATGACTCCAATTCACTCTATTTCTTGCCCTCCTTTCACCCTCCTGCATGTTCAGGCCCCGATCACACAAAATCTTTTTCACTCCATCTTTCCACCTCCAATTTGGTCTCCCTCTTCTCCTCGTTCCCTCCACCTCCGACACATATATCCTCTTGGTCAATCTCTCCTCACTCATTCTCTCCATGTGCCCAAACCATTTCAAAACACCCTCTTCTGCTCTCTCGACCACGCTCTTTTTATTTCCACACATCTCTCTTACCCTTACGTTACTCATTCGATCAAACCACCTCACACCACACATTGTCCTCAAACATCTCATTTCCAGCACATCCATCCTCCTGCGCACATCTCTATCCATAGCCCACGCCTCGCAACCATACAGCATTGTTGGAACCACTATTCCCTCAAACATACCCATTTTTGATTTCCGAGATAATGTTCTCGACTTCCACACATTTTTCAAGGCTCCCAAAATTTTCGCCCCCTCCCCCACCCTATGATCCACTTCCGCTTCCATGGTTCCATCCGCTGACAGATCCACTCCCAGATATCTAAAACACTTCACTTCCTCCAGTTTTTCTCCATTCAAACTCACCTCCCAATTGACTTGACCCTCAACCCTACTGTACCTAATAACCTTGCTCTTATTCACATTTACTCTTAACTTTCTTCTTCCACACACTTTACCAAACTCAGTCACCAGCTTCTGCAGTTTCTCACATGAATCCGCCACCAGCGCTGTATCATCAGCGAACAACAACTGACTCACTTCCCAAGCTCTCTCATCCCCAACTGACTTCATACTTGCCCCTCTTTCCAAAACTCTTGCATTTACCTCCCTAACAACCCCATCCATAAACAAATTAAACAACCATGGAGACATCATACACCCCTGCCGCAAACCTACATTCACTGAGAACCAATCACTTTCCTCTCTTCCTACACGTACACATGCCTTACATCCTCGATAAAAACTTTTCACTGCTTCTAACAACTTTCCTCCCACACCATATATATATATATATATATATATATATATATATATATATATATATATATATATATATATATATATATATATATATATATATATATATCCCTGGGGATAGGGGAGAAAGAATACTTTCCACGTATTCCCTGCGTGTCGTAGAAGGCGACTAAAAGGGAAGGGAGCGGGGGGCTGGAAATCCTCCCCTCTCGTTTTTTTTTTAATTTTCCACAACAAGGAACAGAGAAGGGGGCCAGGTGAAGATATTCCCTCAAAGGCCCAGTCCTCTGTTCTTAAATCTACCTCGCTATCGCGGGAAATGGCGAATAGTATGAAAATATATATATATATATATATATATATATATATATATATATATATATATATATATATATATATATATATATATATATATATATATATATATATATATTGGATTATTGGATTATGTGTTAATTGATAGGCGTGTAAAAGAGGGATTTTTGAATGTTAATGTGCTGAGAGGTGCAACTGGAGGGATGTCTGATCATTATCTTGTGAAAGCGGTGAAGATCTGTAGAGGTTTCCAAAAAAGAAGAGATTGTTGGGGAGAAGAGAGTGGTGAGGGTAAGTGAGTTCGGAAAGGAGACTTGTGTGAGGAAGTACCAGAAGAGATTGAGTGCTGAATGGCAAAAGGTGAGAGGAAATGGTTTGAGGGGAGTGGGTGAGGAAAGGGATGTATTTAAGGAAGCAGTGATGGATTGTGCAAAAGATGCTTGTGGCATGAAAAAGATGGGAGATGGGCAGATTAGAAGCGGTAGTGAGTGGTGGGATGAAGAAGTAATGTTGCTAGTGAAAGAGAAAAGTGAGGCATTTGGACGATCCCTTCAGGGAAGAGATGCAAATGACTGGGAGATGTATAAAAGACAGTTGCAGGAGGTCAAGAGGAAGATGCAAAGTTTGAAAAAGAAGGCAAATGAGAGAGAGAGAGAGAGAGAGAGAGAGAGAGAGAGAGAGAGAGAGAGAGAGAGAGAGAGAGAGAGAGAGAGAGAGAGAGAGAGAGAGAGAGAGAGAGAGAGAGAGAGAGAGAGAGAGAGAGAGAGAGAATCATGAAACTTTAGGGAGAATAAAACGATATTTGGGAAAGAGGAAAATAACGTGCGAAAGACAAGGGAACAAATGGGAACAACGGTGAAAGGGGCAAGGGTGAAGTGAGAACAGGTAGTTATGAAGTGAGAAGAGATGGAGTGAGTATTTTGAATGTTTTTTGAATGTGTTTGATGATACAGTGGCAGATGTAGGATGTTTCAGTTAGGGTTGTGTGCGAAGTGAGAGGGTCAGGAAGAATGGTTTTGTTAAGAAAGAAGAGGTAGAGAAAACCTTGTGGAAGATGAAAACCGGCAAAGCGGCGGTTTTAGATGGTATTGTGGATGAATTCATTAAGAAAGTGGTGACTGCTGTTGATTGGTTGGTAAGGATATTCAGTGTATGTATTGATCATGATAAAGTACCTGAGGGTTGGCGGAATGCATGCATAGTGCCATTGTACAAAGGCAAAGGGGATAAAAGTGAGTGTTCAAATTACAGAGGTATAAGTTTGTTGAGTATTTCTGGGGATTTATATGGGAGTTTATTGATCGAGAGGGTGAAAGCATGTACAGAGCATCAGACTGGGGAAGAGCAGTGTGGTTTCAGAAGTGGTAAAGGATGTGTGGAGCATGTGTTTGCTTTGAAGAATGTATGTGAGAAATACTTAGAAAAAACTAATGGATTTGTATATAGCATTCATGGATCTGGAAAAAGCATATGATAGAGTTGA
This sequence comes from Panulirus ornatus, assembly GCF_036320965.1. Classification (NCBI taxonomy): domain Eukaryota; kingdom Metazoa; phylum Arthropoda; class Malacostraca; order Decapoda; family Palinuridae; genus Panulirus; species Panulirus ornatus. Next base: position 17,954,654 of record NC_092254.1, read on the forward strand.
TAGAGATGCTTTGTGAAAGGTCTTAAGAGTAGATGTTGCAGGTAAGCTGTTAGAAGCAGTGAAAAGTTTTTTATCGAGGATGTAAGGCTTGTGTACGAGTAGGAAGAGAGGATATTGATTGGTTCTCAGTGAATGTCGGTGTGCGGCAGGGGTGTGTGATGTCTCTATAGTTGTTTAATTTGTTTATGAGTGGGATGGTTAGGTAGGTAAATGCAAGAGTTTTGGAAAGAGGTGCAAGTATGCAGTCTGTTGTGGATGAGAAGGCTTGGGAAGTGAGTCAGTTGTTGTTCACTGATGATACAGCGCTGGTAGTTGATTCAAATAATAAACTGCAGAAGTTGGTGACTGAGTTTGGAAAAGTCTCCTTTTACATGCCTATCAATTAACACGTAATCGAATAGTGCCCTTTGACCATCTCTCTTACTTACGTATGTATACTTATGTATATTTCTCTTTTTAATCCAGGTATTCCCAATCATCAGTCCGTTTTCAGCACACAAATCTACAAGCTCTTCACTATTTCCATTTACAACATTGAACACTCCATGTACACCAATTATACCCTCAACTGCCACATTACTCACCTTTGCATTCCAATCACCCATCACGATAACCCGGTCTCGTGCATCAAAGCTGTTAAAATACTCACTCAGATACTCCGAAAACACTTGCCTCTCATAATCTTTCTTCTCATGACCAGGTGCATAGGCAACAATAATCACCCATCTCTCTCCATCCACTTTCAGTTTAATCCAAATCGATCTAGAATTTACTTTCTTACACTCTATCACATACTCCCACAACTCCTGCTTCGGGAGTAGTGCCACTCCTTCCTTAGCTCCTGCCCTTTCACCAGCCCTTGACTTTACTCCCAAGACTTTCCCCAACCATTCTTCCTCTTTACCCTTGAGCTTCGTTTCACTCAGAGCCAAGACATCCAGGTTCCTTTCCTCAAACATACTATCTCTCTCTCCTTTCTTCTCATTTTGGTTACATCCACACACATTTAGACATATGTATGCAAAAAAACACACGAAAATGTAACACGATAAGTTTACGAGTGCACTTTCGTGTAATGATCACATCGTCAGAGGAGACACAAGAATGAGATGGAAGATGTAGAAGAGTCAGTTGATATACAATGAAGAGAAATAGCTTTGACGCCGTTAATCAAAAAATGTTAACGGTTGGTAGTGTTCGGGTTGGTGTGTTCGGGTCTGGCATCATGCTTGTTATAATTTTCTATGATGTGGACAAAAAAGGAACTGTTTAAGAATTTTGTCTATAATAAAGCTATCCAATTTGTATAGACCTTCATTGATATTACAATTCTTTGTGCATTTCATTATAGATGATTCAATGCTATTTCTTGTGGTACTGGAGTTAGAGTCAATAACTGAGATGGCATTATTCATGTCAATACAATGGTCATAATTTCAAACATGATTAAACAAGGCATTTGATTTTTGTTCTATTCTTATACTATATCTATGTTGCTCAAGTCTAGCATAAAGATCCTTACCACTCTGCCTAACATGAAAAATATTAAAATTTTTACTAGGTATAGTGTAAACAAAGCCCGCAGAATTTTTTGATGAGTTTTTTTTCTGAGATATTCTTCATAGTATTGTTATTTCTGAAGGCAACATTTACAGTAAACGATTTAAGCAACATGGGAAGTAAAGTAAAATCATTATCAAAATGAGAGCTAAAAGATTCTTGATGACAGTGGGAGGTTTGGGTTCAACTCTATAAAATGATTTCTTTGCTACCTTAAGGTATTTATCAATGAAAGATCTAGGGTACTTTAACTTAGATCCAATAGAATATATCTTCTCAAACTCATCATCAATAAACTCTGGACTGCAAATACGTAATGCCCTAAGGAACATAGATTAAAATGATGATAATTTGATTCTACTGAGCTGAGTAATAATGGATATATGAGCATACATTGGTAGGTTTTCTGTATATGCTAACTTAAATTTGTTTCCTTGCCTATGGATCATGCAATCTAAAACTGGTAACATACCATCATTTTCATTTTCTACAAAAAGTTTGATGGAATGTACTAAATTGTTAAGTAAAGGGAGAAATATCTGTCAATTTTCGTTTGTTGGCCAAACACAAAGAACATCATCTACAAAGAATTCCATGTTACGATCATATATTTCTGGTGAAAGAGAGTTACCCAAATTTCTGAGCATAATATTCTCCATTAAACTGAAATACACATTTTTTGTAGACACAGTTCAAAACACAGGTCTTATACTGCATTTGTGAGGCTCTGATCAACAAGGCATTAGACTATTGCCATCATCAAGTAATGTTTATGAAAATGGAGGATATTTTTGTGACCTGTCAGAAGACTTGAGATGTTATGGTTTAGATGCCCATGAATGATATGGCGAGTGAACAGTGTCCACACTGAGTGTCTGCAGGAGGACAGAGGTGTAAAGTGGACAGTATCCACACTGAGTGTCTGCAGGAGGAAAGAGGTGTAAAGTGGACAGTATCCACACTGAGTGTCTGCAGGAGGACAGAGGTGTAAAGTGGACAGTATCCACACTGAGTGTCTGCAGGAGGACAGAGGTGTAAAGTGGACAGTATCCACACTGAGTGTCTGCAGGAGGACAGAGGTGTAAAGTGGACAGTATCCACACTGAGTGTCTGCAGGAGGACAGAGGTGTAAAGTGGACAGTATCCATACTGAGTGTCTGCAGGAGGACAGAAGTGTAAAGTGGACAGTATCCACACTGAGTGTCTGCAGGAGGACAGAGGTGTAAAGTGGACAGTATCCACACTGAGTGTCTGCAGGAGGAAAGAGGTGTAAAGTGGACAGTATCCACACTGAGTGTCTGCAGGAGGACAGAGGTGTAAAGTGGACAGTATCCACACTGAGTGTCTGCAGGAGGACAGAGGTGTAAAGTGGACAGTATCCACACTGAGTGTCTGCAGGAGGACAGAGGTGTAAAGTGGACAGTATCCACACTGAGTGTCTGCAGGAGGACAGAGGTGTAAACAGTACAGGAATCAGGAAAAATAGTTTCATGTTATACTTTAGAAAACTAACAAATATGAACCACATTACAACATATTCAAGTTGTAAAATAAAAAAATCATCAGATCATATGTGATCTTAGTAGTGATGAAGATTACAGTGTACCACTGATGATTTGTATACAAACTAGTTTTATCAGGTAATACAGAATCTATAAATGACCAATTGCGTTCAGTACACAACTTCTGGTTAGGTTACAAAGCAACTGGTTATCACTCTTCCTCACGGTCACACTACATACCACACGTAACCGAAGACACTAATTCCTCTGCCTTCTGTTGTCTCTGATGATATGTGATAAACACGACAGATCCTAAAATATTCGAGAAAAGTAACGTACAGTTTCGAGAAAAATGAAGTGGCGTAAAAGTACGATAAATTCTCTTAACATTTACGTAAGTATATGTGTCTGATGACAGAAACACGTGTTTACTAAGTTGATCCAGAAAAAAGTTATTTGAGTATTGTTACTTTGTAGCTTTACATCTCTGCCAGTGGAATGTCAGAACTGGGGACATTGTTGAGAGAAGTTGATCATAATATATAGTTTTATGAGTTATCGAATAACCTGGCAGTACCTAAGTCTTGGTTCAGTCACTTGAGAGTGAGGTATATCCACAGGAGGAACGCGGTCTTCATCAACGCTGGACGAGGAGACGTAATCAGTGAGGGTGACATCATAAAGGCTCTGGACGCTGGTTGGTTATCGTGTGCTATACTGGATGTGTTTATAAGTGAGCCACTATCACCACAAAGTCCTCTGTGGAAACATCCAAAGGTTAGTGATCGAAATGATCTTCCTGAATGTTATAGAATTATATATATAATCGGAACGGATTCTTTATGATCAAATACGTCTTTCCTGATCTGAGAATATTGATATACGCTTACCTCAGACATAGATGTTCCTTCTCATGAATGATACTGAAGGGAATGATTAATCATGGCTTGTATGTTGTATAACTGTGTTAAGAATGACATTATGCTTGAACACAGTTAAGTCGTCCACATATCAGTACGTTAAGGAGGAAATGGTGTTAGAAAAATAGGCAAATTATATTGAAATTGGTTTATGGATCTTGGCTATATAGACGACGAAACTTGATGCAAGTGTTTACCTGCTAAATATCTCGAGTCTTAGATGGACTTTGTTAAAACTAATAGAAATCCAGTTGAAGACGAAAATAAGTACATTGAGATGAGCAAGGAGGATTTACGGGGGATCAACCAATATGAATTGAATCTGAACCATAGGATTACTGGTCAGCAGAGGATAAGACCAGTGCTTAGCTGCTGATAATCTGGAGCAAACACAGTTTGAGGAAAGATGGTCAGTGAGGTAAACTGCTGGGAAACAACGGTGAAAGATCCTGTGGAAAAATGTGGATGACAGAGGCGGGTGGATGACAGATGTAGAGACAAGAATGGATCTATGGCGTGTTTGTTGTGCTCATTAAAGTCGTGATATTTTCCAAGGACGGGAGGAGTTGTAAGGTAATCCACACATGATGTGTACAACCACAACAAGGAAGGACGGGAGGAGTTGTAAGGTAATCCACAAAAGATGTTAACAACCACAACAAGGAAGGACGGGAGGAGTTGTAAGGTAATCCACACATGAAGTGCACAACCACAACAAGGAAGTTCGGGAGGAATTGTAAGGTAATCCACACATGATGTGTACAACCACAACAAGGAAGGACGGGAGGAGTTGTAAGGTAATCCACACATGATGTGTACAACCACAACAAGGAAGGACGGGAGGAGTTGTAAGGTAATCCACAAAAGATGTTAACAACCACAACAAGGAAGGACGGGAGGAGTTGTAAGGTAATCCACACATGAAGTGCACAACCACAACAAGGAAGTTCGGGAGGAATTGTAAGGTAATCCACACATGATGTGTACAACCACAACAAGAAGGACGGGAGGAGTTGTAAGGTAATCCACATTTGATGTGTACAACCACAACAAGGAAGGACGGGAGGAGTTGTAAGGTAATCCACACATGATGTGTACAACCACAATAAGCAAGAACGGGAGGAGTTGTAAGGTAGTCCACACATGACGTGTACAACCAGAACAAGGAAGGACGGAAAGAGTTGTAAGGTAATTCACACATGATGTGTACAACCAGAACAAGGAAGGATGGGAGGAGCTGTAAAGTAACCCACACACGATGTGTACAAACACAACACAACAAGGATGAACGGGAGGAGTTGCAAAGTAATCCACAAATGATGCGTACAACCAGAACAAGGAAGTACGAGAGGAGTTGTAAGGATATTCACACATGATGTGTACAGCGTCAACAAGGAAGGATGGAAGGAGTTGTAAGGTAATCCACATATGATGTGTACAACCACAAGGAAGGATAGAAGGAGTTGTAAGGAATCCACACATGATGTGTACAACCAGAACAAGGAAGTACGGGAGGAGTTGTAAGGATATCCACACACGATGTGTACAAGGAAGGACGGAAGAAGTTGCAAGATAATCCACACATGATGTGTACAACCACAACAAGGAAGGTCGCAAGGAGCTGTAAGGTGATCCACACATGATGTATACAATCACAACAAGGATGAACGAGAGGAGTTGTAAGGTAATCCACACATGACGTGTACAACCAGAACAAGGAAGTACAGGAGGAGTTGTAAGGATATCCAAACACGATGTGTACAACCACAACAAGGAAGGACGGAAGGAGTTGTGAGAATCCCACACATGATGTGTACAACCACAACAAGGAAGAACGGAAGGAGTTGTAGGGTAATGAACACATGATGTGTGCAACCACAACAAGGATGAACGGGAGGAGTTGTAAAGTAATCCACAAATGATGTGTACAACCAGAACAAGGAGGTACGAGAGGAGTTGTAAGGATATTCACACACGATGTGTACAGCGTCAAAAAGGAAGGACGGAAGGAGTTGTAAAGGAATCCACACATGATGAATATAACGACAACAAGGATGAACGGGAGGAGTTGTACGGTAATCCACACAAAATGATAACAACCGTAACAAGGAAGGACGAGAGGAGTTGTAAGGTAATCCACACATGATGTGTGCAACCACAACAAGGAAGGATGGAAGGAGTTGTAAGGGATTCCACACATGACGTTTACAACCGGAACAAGGAAGGACGGAAAGAGTTGTAAGGTAATTCACAAATTATGTGTACAACCAGAACAAGGAAGGATGGGAGGAGTTATAAAGTAACCCACACACGATGTGTACAAACACAACAAGAAAGGACGGAAGGAGTTGTAAGGTAATCCACAAATGATGTGTACATCCAGAACAAGGAAGGACGGGAGGAGTTGCAAGGTAATCCACACGTGATGTGTACAACCACAACAAGGAAGGACGAAAGGAGTTGTAAGGTAATCAATATATGATGTGCAGAACCACAAGGAAGGATAGAAGGAGTTGTAAGGAATCCACACATGATGTGTACAACCAGAACAAGGAAGTACGGAAGGAGTTGAAAGGATATCCACACACGATGTGTACAAACACAAGGAGGGACAGAAGGAGTTGTAAGATAATTCACTCATGATGTGTACAACCACAACAAGGAAGGACGCAAGGAATTGTAAGGTAATCCACACATGATGTGTACAGCCACAACAAGGTTGAACGAGAGGTGTTGTAAGGTAATAAACACATGATATGTACAACCAGAACAAGGAAGTACGGTAGTTGTAAGGATATCAACACACGATGTGTACAACCACAAGGAAGGACGGAAGGAGCTGTAATATAATCCACACATGATGTGTACAACCACAACAAGGAAGGACGGAAGGAGTTGTAAGGTAATCAACACATGGTGTCTACAACCACAACAAGGATAAACGGGAGGAGTTGTAAGGTAATCCACACATGATGTGTACAACCAGAACAAGGAAGTACGGAAGGAGTTGAAAGGATATCCACACAAGATGTGTTCAAACACAAGGAAGGACAGAAGGAGTTGTAAGATAATCCACTCATGATGTGTACAACCACAACAAGGAAGGACGCAAGGAATTGTAAGGTAATCCACACATGATGTGTACAGCCACAACAAGGTTGAACACATTTGATGTGTAGAAAGAGAACAAGGAAGAACGGCAGGAGTTATAAGGTAATCCACACACGATGTGTACAAACATCAAAAGGAAGGACGGGAGTAGTTGTAAGGTAATCCACAATTGATGTTAACAACCACAATGAGGAAGGATGGGAGAAATTTCAAGGTAATCCACACATGATGTGTACAACCACGACAAAGAGGGACGGAAGGAGTTGTGAGGTAATCAATGCATGAAGTGTACAACCACTACAAGGAAAGAAGAGAGGAGTTATAAGGTAATCCACACATGATGTGTACAACCACAAGGAAGGACGGAAAGAGTTGTGTGGTAATCCACATATGATGTGTACAACCACAACAAGGAAAGACGAAAGGAGTTGTAAGGTAATCCACACATGATATGTACAACTAGAACAAGGAAGGACAGAAAGAGTTGTAAGGTAATCCACACATGATGTGTATACCCAAAACAAGGAAGGACGGGAAGAGTTGTAAGCTAATCCACACGCCATGTGTACAACCACAACAAGTAAGGACGAAAGGAGTTGTAAGGTAATCCACACATGATGTGTACAAACAGAACAAGGAAGGACTGGAGGAGTTGTAAGGTAATCCACACATGATGTGTATAACCACAAAAAGAAGGGAGGATTTGTAAGGTAATCCACACATAATGTATACGAACACAAAAAGGAAGGACGCGAGGAGTTGTAAGTTAATCCACACATGATGTGTACAACCGTCACAAGGATGGACGGGAGGAGTTGTAAGGTAATCCACAAATACTGTATACAACCAGAAGAAGGAAGGGCGGGAGGGGTTCAAAGGTAATCCACACATGATGTGTGCAACCACGACAAGGAAGTACGGGAGGAGTTGTAAGGTAATCCACACACGATGTGTACAAACACAACAAGCAAGGACGGAAGGGGTTGTAAGGTAATCCACACATAATATGTATATCCACAACAAGGATGAAAGGGAGGAGTTGTAAGGTAATCCACACATGATGTGTACAAGGACAACGAAGAAGAACAAAGGGAGTTGCAAGGTAATCCGCATATGATGCATATAACCACAACAAGGATGAACGGGAGGAGTTGTAAGGTAATCCACACATGATGCGCACAACCAGAACAGGTAAGTACGAGATGAGTTGTAAGGTAATCCACACATGATTTGTACAACCACAACAAAGAAGGACAGGGGGAGTTGTAAGGTAATCCAAACATGAAATGTACAACCACATCAAGGAAGGACGTGAGGATTTAAAAGGTAATCCACACATGATGTGTACAACCAAAACAAAGAAGGGCGGGAGGAGTTGAAAGGTAATCCGCAGAAGATATATACAACTAGAACAAAGAAGGACGAGAGGAGTTTTCAGGTAATCCACACACGATGTGTACAGCTATAACAAGGAAGGACGGGAGGAATTGTAATGTAATCCACGCATGATGTGTACAACCAGAAGAAGGAAGGACGGGAAGAGTTAAAAGGTAATTCACACATGATGTGTAGGATCACGATACAGAAGGACGGGAGGAGTTGTAAGGTAAGCCACACATGATGTGTACAACCAAAACAAGGAAGGAGGGGTGGAGTTGTATGATAATCTACATATGATGTGTACAGCCACAACAAGGAAGGACGGAAGGAGTTGTAAGGTAATCCACACATGATGTGTACAACCACAACAAGGAAAGACGGAAGGAGTTGCAAGGTAATCCAAACATGAAGTGTACAATCAGAACAAGGAAGTACGGAGGAGTTGTAAGGTAATCCCGATACGATTGCACAACAACAACAAGGAAGGACGGGAGAAGTTGTAATGTAATCCACAAATGATGTGTACAACCATAACAAGGAAGGAAGGGAGGAGTTAAAAAGTAATCCACACATGATGTGTACAATCACAACCAGGAAGTACGTGAGAAGTTGTAAGGTAATGCACACACGATGTGTGCAACCACAACAAGGAAGGAGAGGAGGAGTTGTAATGTAATCCACGCATGATATGTACAGCCAAAAGAAGGAAGGACGGAAGGAGTTAAAACGTAATCCATATATGAGATATACAGTCAGAACAAGGAACTGCGGGAGGAGTTGTAAGGTAATCCCCACAGGATGTATACAACCACAATAAGGAAGGACGGGAGGAGTCGTAAGGTAATCCACACATTATGTTTATGACCACGATAAAGAAGGACGGGAGGAGTTGTAAGATAATCCACACATGATGTGTACAACCAGAACAAGGAAGGACAGGAGGAGTTGTAAGATAATCTACACATGATGTGTACAGCCACAACAAGGAAGGACGGAAGGAGTTGTAAGGTAATCCACACATGATGTGTACAACCACAACAAGGAAAGACGGAAGGAGTTGTAAGGTAATCCACACATGATGTGTACAACAATAACAAGGAAGGACGGGATGAGTTGTAAGCTAATCCACACATGTTATATACAACCAGAACAAGGAAGGACAGGAGGAGTTGTAAGATGATCTAAACATGATGTGTATAACCACAACAAGGAAGGACGGGAGGAGTTGTAAGGTAATCCACACATGACGTGTACAACCACAACTAGGAAATACGGTAAGAGTTGAAAGGCAATCCAAACATGATGTGTACAACCTGAACAAGGAAGGACGGGAAGAGTTGTAAGGTAATCCACACACGATATGTATAACCACAACAATGAAGGACGGAAGGAGTTGTAAGATAATCCACCCATGATATGTATAACCACAACAAGGAAAAACGGGAGGAGTTTTAAGTTAATTCCCGCATGATATATACAATCACAACAAGGAAAGACTGGAGGAGTTGTAAGGTAATCCATATTTGATATGTACATCCATAACAAGGAAGGAAGGAAGGGAGGAGTTGTAAGGTAATCCACATATGATGTGTACAAACAGAACAAGGAAGGACGGGAAGAGTTGTAAGGTGATCCACACATGATGTGCATAACCAGAACAAGGGAGGACGGGAGGAGTTGTAAGGTAATCCACACATAATGTGTACAGCCAGAGCAAGAAAGGACGGGAGGAGTTGTAAGGTAATCCACAAATGATGTTAACAACCACAACAAGGAAGGAAAGGAGGAGTTGTAAGGTAATCCACACATGATGTGTATAACTACAACAAAGAAGAACAGGAGGGGTTATAAGGTAATCCACACATGATGTGTACAACCACAACAAAGAAGGACGGGAGGAGTTGTAAGGTTATCCACACATGATATGTACAACTAAAACAAGGAAGGATGGGGGGAGTTTTTAGATTATCGACACAAGATGTGTACAATCGCAAAAGGGAGGACGGGAGATGTAATGTAATCCACATATGATATATACAACAACAAAAAGGAAGGATGGAAGGACTGCTAGGGTAATCCACACAAGATATGTACAAACACAGCAAGGAAAGTCGGAAGGAGTTGTAAGGTAATCCACACATGATGTGTACAACCAGAACAAGAAAGGACAGGTGGAGTTGTAATTTGATATACACATAATGTGTACAACAACAACAAGGAAGGACGGAAGGAGTTGTAATGTAATCCACACATGATGTGTACAAACACAACAAGGAAAGACGGGAGGAGTTGTAAGGTAATACACACATGATGTGTACAAACACAACAAGGAAAGACGGGAGGAGTTGTAAGGTAATCCACGCATAATATGTACAAATAGAAAAAGGAAGGACGGAAGGAATTATAAGGTAATCCACACACGATGTGTACAACCAAATCAAAGAGGTACGGGATGAGTTGTAAGGTAATCCACATACGATGTGTATAACCACAACAAGGTAGGATGGGAGGAGTTGTACGGTAATCCACAAATGATGTGTACGTGCACAACAAGGAAGGATGGGAGGGCTTGTAAGGTAATCCACACATGATGTGTACAACCACATGGAAGAACGAGAGAAGTAAAAAGATAATCCACGCATAGTATGTACAACTAGAAGAAGGAAGGACGGGAGTAGTTGTAAGGTAATCCACACACGATATGTACAACCACAACAAGAAAGGACGGAAGGAGTTGTAAGGTAATCCACACATGATGTGTACAACCACAACAAGGAAAGAGGGGAGGAGTTGTAAGGTAATCCACAAATGATGTGTACAGCCAGAACAAGGAAGTACGGGAGGAATTGCAAGGTGTTCCACATATAATGTGTACAACCACAACAAGGAAGGTCAGAAGGAATTGTAAGGTAATCCACACATAATGTGTACATCCACAACAAGAAAGGAAGGGAGGAGTTGTAAGGTAATCAACACATGATATGTACAAATAGAACAAGGAAGGACAGGAGTTGTAAGGTAATCCACGCACGATGTGTACAACCACAAGGAAGGACGGGAGGAGTTGTAACGTAATGCACACATGATATGTACAAACACAAGGAGGGACGGGAGGAGTTGAAAGGTAATCCACACATGATATGTACAACTAGAATAAGGAAGGACGGGAGGAGTTGTAAGGTAATGCACACACGATGTGTACAACCACAACAAGAAAGGACGGGAGGAGTTGTAATATAATCCACGCATGATGTATACAAAAAGAACAAGGAAGGACGGGAGGAGTTTTAAGATTATCCACGCATGATGTGTACAACCACAACAAGGAAGGATGGGAGGAATTGTAAGGCATTCCGCACATAATATCTACTACCAGAAGAAGGAAGGACCGGAGGAGTTGTAAGATAATCTACACATGATGTGTAAGACCTGAACAAGGAAGGACGGGAGGAGTTGTAAGGTAATCCACATACGACCTGTGCAACCACAACAAGGAAGGACGGAAAGAGTTGTAAGGTAATCCACACATGATATGTACAACCAGAACAAGGAAGTACGGGAGGAGTTGTAAGATGTTCCACACATGATATGTACAACCACAACAAGGAAGGTTAGGTTAGGTTAGGTAGGATGGGAGGAGTTGTACGGTAATCCACAAATGATGTGTACGTGCACAACAAGGAAGGATGGGAGGGCTTGTAAGGTACTCCACACATGATGTGTACAACCACAAGAAAGGACGGGAGGAGTTGTAAGGTAATCCACACATGATGTATACAACCGTAACAAGGAAAGACTGGAGGAGTTGAAAGTTAATCCACACTTGATATGTGCAACTTGAACAAGGAAGGACGGTAGGAGTTGTAAAGTAATCCACATACGATATGTACAACCACAACAAGGAAGGAGGGGAGGAGTTGTAAGGTAATCCACAAATGATGTGTATAACCTCAACAAGGAAGGACAGGAGCAGTTGTAAGGTAATCCACACATATTTTGTACAAACACAAAAAGGAAGGACGGGAGGAGTTGTAAGGTAATCCACACACGATCTGTACAACCACACAAGGAATTACGGAAGGAGTTGCAAGGTAATCCACACATGATGTGAACAACCAGAACAAGGAAGGAAAAGAAGAGTTGTAAGGTAATCCACACACGATGCGACCAAGTACAACAAAGAGGGACGGAAGGAGTTGCAATGTAATCCACGCATGATGAGTACAACCAGAAAAAGGAAGGACGGGAGGAGTTAAAAGGTAACCCACATATGATGTGTACAACTAGAACAAGGAAGTACGGGAGGAGTTGTAAGGTAATCCACACACGATGTGTACAACCAAACCAAGGAAGTACGGTAGGAATTGTAAGGTAATCCACACATGATGTGTACAACCACAAGAAAGGACGGGAGGAGTTGTAAGGTAATCCACACAAGATATGTGTAACTAGAACAAGGAAGGACGGGAGGAGTTGTAAGGTAATCCACACATGATATGTATGACTACAGCAAGGAAGGAGGGGAGGAGTTGTAAGGAAATCAACATATGGTGTGTATAACCACAACAAGGATGGACGGGTGGAGTTGTGAGGTAATCCACACATGATGTGTACAAGCACAAAAAGGAAGGGAGGAGTTGTAACGTAATCCACACATGATCTGTTCAACCACAACAAGGAAGGATGGAAGAAGCTGTAAGGTAATCCACACATGATGTGAACAACAAGAACAAGGAAGGACGGGAGGAATTGCAAGGTAATCCTCACACGATGTGTGCAACCACAACAAGGAGGGACGGGAGGAGTTGCAATGTAATCCACGCATGATAAGTACAACCAGAGGAAGGAAGGATGGGAGGAGTTAAAAGGTAATCCACACATGATGTGTACATTCAGAATAAGGAAGTACAGGAAGAGTTGTAAGGTAATCCACACACGATGTGTATATCCAAAACAAGGAAGTACGGTAGGAATTGTAAGGTAATCCACACATGATGTGTGCAACCACAAGAAAGGACGGGAGGAGTTGTAAGATAGTCCACACAAGATATGTATAACTAGAACAAGGAAGGACGGAAGGAGTTGTAAGGTAATCCACATATGATGTGTACAACTACAGCAAGGAAGGAGGGGAGGAGTTGTAAGGAAATCAACATATGATGTGTATAACCACAACAAGGATGGACGGGTGGAGTTGTGAGATAATCCACACATGATGTGTACAAGCGCAAAAAGGAAGGAAGGGAGGAGTTGTAACGTAATGCACTCATGATCTGTACAACCACAACTAGGAAATACGGAAGAAGCTGTAAGGTAATCCACACATGATGTGAACAACCAGAACAAGGAAGGACGGGAGGAAGTGCAATTTAATCCTCACACGATGTGTAAAACCACAACAAGGAGGGACGGGAGGAGTGCAATGTAATCCACGCATAAGTACAACCAGAGGAAGGAAGGACGGGAGGAGTTAAAAGGTAATCCACACATGATGTTACAATCAGAATAAGGAAGTACGGGAAGAGTTGTAAGGTAATCCAGACACTATGTGTATAACCAGAACAAGGAAGTACGGTAGGAATTGTAAGGTAATCCACAGATGAAACGTACAACCTCAACATAGAAGGACGTGAGGAGTTGTAAGGAAATACACATAAGATTGTACAACCACAAGGAAGGACAGGAGGAGTTGAAAGGTAATCCACATAAGATATGTATAACTTGGAAAAGGAAGGACGGGAGGAGTTATAAGGTAATTCACATATGATGTGTACAGCCACAACAAGGAAGGACGGAGGAGTTGTAATGTAATCTATGCATGATGTGTACAACCACAACAAAGAAGGACGGGAGGAGTTGTAAGGTAATCCACACATAATGCATACAACCACAATAAGGAAAGACAGGAGGAGTTGTAAGGTAATCCACATATGATGTGTAGAACCACAACAAGGAAGAACAGAAGGAATTTTAAGGTAATCAACACATGATGTGTAAAACCGCAACAAGAAAGGACGGGAGGTGTTGTAAGGTAATCCACACAATATATGTACAACTAGAACAAGGACGGACGGGACGAGTTGCAAGGTAATCCACACATGATGTGTGCAACCAGAAGAGGGAAGGACGGGAGGAAATAAAGGGTAATCCTCATATGATGTGTACAACCAGAACAAGAAACTACGTGTGGAGTTGTAAGATGATCCACACATGATGTGTACAACCAGAACAAGAAACTACGTGTGGAGTTGTAAGATGATCCACACATGATGTGTACAACCAGAACAAAAAGGACGAAAGACGTAGCAAGGTAGCCCACACATGATGTGTATAACCAAAAGAGGGATGACCGGGAGGAGTTGTAAGGTAATCCACACATGATGTGTACAATCAGAACAAGGAAGGACGGAGGAGATGTAAAATGTTCCACACATAATGTGTACAACCACAACAAGGAAGTACGGTAGGAATTGTAAGGTAATCCACACGTGATGTGTACAACCACAAGAAAGGACGGGAGGAGGTGTAAGGTAATCCACACAAGATATGCATAACTAGAACAAGGAAGGACGGGAGGAGTTGTAAGGAAATCAACATATGATGTGTATAACCACAACAAGGATTGACGGGTGGAGTTGTGAGGTAATCCACACATGATGTGTACAAGCGCAAAAAGGAAGAAGGGACGAGTTGTAACGTAATCCACTCATGATCTGCACAACCACAACAAGGAAGGACAGAAGAAGCTGTAATGTAATCCACACATGATGTGAACAACCAGAACAAGAAAGGACGGGAGGTATTGCAAGGTAATCCTCACACGATATGTACAGCACAACAAGGAGGGACGGGAGGAGTTGCAATGTAACCCACGCATGATAAGTACAACCAGAAGAAGGAAGGACGGGAGGAGTTAAAAGGTAATCCACACATGATGTGTACAATCAGAATAAGGAAGTACGGGAAGAGTTGTTGGGTAATTAGACACTATGTGTATAACCAGAACAAGGAAGTACGGTAGGAATTGTAAGGTAATCCACAGATGAAATGTACAACCACAACATAGAAGGACGGGAGGAGTTGTAAGGAAATACACACAAGATGTGTACAACCACAAGGAAGGACAGGAGGAGTTGAAAGGTAATCCACATAAGATATATATAACTTGGACAAGGAAGGACGGGAGGAGTTATAAGGTAATTCACATATGATGTGTACAACCAAAACTATGAAAGACGGGAGGAGTTGTAATGTAATCTATACATGATGTGTACAACCACAACAAAGAAGGACGGGAAGAGTTGTAATGTAATCCACACATAATGTATACAACCACAATAAGAAAAGACGGGAGGAGTTGTAAGGTAATCCACACATGATGTGTACAATCAGAGTAAGGAAGGACGGAAGGAGTTGTAAGGTTTTACACACATAATGTGTACAACCACAACAAGGAAGAACAGAAGGAATTTTAAGGTAATGAACACATGATATGTACAACTAGAACAAGGACGGACGGGAGGTGTTGTAAGGTAATCCACACATGATATGTACAACTAGAACAAGGATGGACGGGACGAGTTGTAAGGTAATCCACACATGATGTGTGCAGCCAGAAGAAGGAAGGACGGGAGGAGTTAAAAGGTAATCCTCATATGATGTGTACAACCAGAACAAAAAGGACGAAAGGAGTTGCAAGGTAACCCACACATGATGTGTATAACCAAAACAAGGATGACCAGGAGGAGTTTTAAGATAATCCACACATTATCTGTACAACCACAACAAGGAAGTATGGGAGGAGTTGTAAGGTAAACCACATATGATATGCAATAACCACAACAATGACGGACGGGAGGAGTTGTAAGGTAATCGACACAAAATGTACAACCACAACAAGGAAGGACGGGACGAGTTGTAAGGAAATACACACAAGATGTGTACAACCACGACAAGGAAGGACAGGAGTTGAAAGGTAATCCACATAAGATATGTACAACTAGGACAAGGAAGGACGGGAGGAGTTGTAAGGAAATCCACACACAATGTGTGCAACCAGAACAAGAAAGGACGGGAGGAGTTGTAATGTAATCCACGGATGATGTGTACAACCAGAAGAAGGAAGGACAGGAGGAGTTAAAAGGTAATCCACACATGATGTGTACAACCAAAACTAGGAAGTACGGGAGGAGTTGTAAGTTCATCCATACACGATGTGTACAACCACAAGGTAGAACTAGAGGAGTTGTAAGGTAACTCATACATGATGTGTTTAACCACAACAAAGAAGGACGTGAGGAGTTGTAAGGTAATCCACACATGAAATGTACAACCACAATAAGGAAGGACGAGAGGAGTTGTAAGATAATCTGCACATGATGTGTACAACCACAACAAGGAAGGACGGGAGGAATTTTAAGGTAATCTACGCATGATGTGTACAACCACAACAAGGAAGGACGGGAGGAGTTTTAAGTTAATCCACACATGATATATACTACCAAAACAAGGAAGGACGGGAGGAGATAAAAGGTAATCCACACATGATGTGTACAACCATAACAAAGAAGGACGGGAGGAGTTGTAAGGTAATCCACATATGATATGTACAGCCAAAACAAGGAAGGATGTGAAGAGTTGTAAGGTAATCCACATATGATTTGTACAATAAGAAAATGGAAGGACCGGAGGAGTTTAAAGTAGTCCATACAGAATGTGTAAAGCAACAACAAGGAAGGACAGGAGGAGTTGTAAGGTAATCCACACATAATGTGTATAACCGCAACAAAGATGGAAGGGAGGATTTGTAAGGGAATCCACGCATGATGTGTACAACCAAAACAAGGAAGTATGGGAGGAGTTTTAAGATAATCTATACATGATGTGTACAACCACAACAAGGAAGGACGGGAGGAGTTGTAATGTAATCAACACATGATGTATACAACCACAACAAGGAAGGACGGCAGGAGTTGTAAGGTAACCCACACATGATGTGTACAACCACAACAAGGAAGGACATGAGTTGCAAAGTAATCCACACATGATATGTAAAACCACAAGGAAGGACGAGAGGAGTTACAAGGTGATCCAAACATGAAATATACAACCACGACAAGGATGAACGGGAGGAGTTGTAAGGAAATCCACACATGATGTTTACAACCACAACAAGGAAGGACAGGAGAAGTTGTAATGTAATCTACATATGAAATGTACAGCCACAACAAAGGACGGAGGATTTGTAAGGTAATCCAGATATGATGTGTACAACCAGAACAAGGAAGGACGGGAGGAGTTTTAAGATTTTCTACACATGATATGTACAAACACAACAAGGAAGGACGGGAGGAGTTGTAATGTAATCAACGCATGATGTGTACAACCACAGCAAGGACATGAGTAGTAAAGTAATCCACACATGATATGTAAAACCGCAAGGAAGGACGAGAGGAGTTACAAGGTAATCCACACATGAAATATACAACCACGACAAGGATGAACGGTAGGAGTTGTAAGGAAATCCACACATGATGTTTACAACCACAACAAGGAAGGACAGGAGAAGTTGTAATGTAATTTACACATGAAATGTACAGCCACAACAAAGGACGGAGGATTTGTAAGGTAATCCAGATATGATGTGTACAACTAGAACAAGGAAGGACGGGAGGAGTTTTAAGATCATCTACACATGATATGTACAAACACAAGGAAGGACGGAAGGAGTTATAAGTTAATCCACACATGATGTGTACAACCACGGTAAGGATGGACGGGAGAAGTTTTATGGTTATCCACACATGATGTGTACAACCAGAAGAAGGAAGGACGGGAAAAGTTGTAAGGTAATCCACACATGATGTGTACAACCACAACAAGGAAGTACGGTAGGAGTTCTAAGGTAATCCACACACGATGTGTACAACCACAACAAAGGACGGAGGATTTGTAAGGTAATCCAGATATGATGTGTACAACCAGAACAAGGAAGGACGGGAGGAGTTTTAAGATTTTCTACACATGATATGTGCAAACACAACAAGGAAGGACGGGAGGAGTTGTAATGTAATCAACACATGATGTGTACAACTACAACAGGGAGGAACATGAGTTGTAAAGTAATCCACACATGATATGTAAAACCACAAGGAAGGACGAGAGGAGTTACAAGGTAATCCACACATGAAATATACAACCACGACAAGGATGAACGGGAGGAGTTGTAAGGAAATCCACACATGATGTTTACAACCAGAACAAGGACTGGAGGTGTTGTAAGGTAATCCACACATGATGTATACAACAGCAACATGGAAGGACGGAAGGAGTTGTAAGTTAATTCACACATGATGTGTGCAGCCACCATAAGGAAGGACGGGAGGAGTTGTAAGGTAATCGACACATGATCTTTAAAACCGCAACAAGGAAGGACGAGAGGGGTTGTAAGTTAATCCACACATGATGGGTACGACCACAACAAGGAAGGATCGGAGGAGTTTTAAGTTTACGTACATTATGTGTACAACCACAACAAGGAAGGACCGGAGGAGTTGTAAGGTAATCCATACATGATGTGTAAAACCACAACAGGGAAGGACGAGAGGAGTTATAATTTAATCCACACCCAATGTGTACAACCACAACAAGGAAGGACGGGAAGAGTTGTAAGGTAATCCACACATGATGTATACAACCACAACAAGGAAGGACGGAAGGAGTTGTAAGTTAATCCACACATGATGTGTACAGCCAGAACAAGGAAGGACGGGAGGAGTTGTAAGGTAATCTACACATGAAATGTACAACCACAACAAGGAAAGACGGGAGGGGTTGTAAGATAATGCACACATGATGTGTACGACCAAAACAAGGAAGGACGGGAGGAGTTGTAAGGTGTTCCACACATGAAGTGTACAGCCAGAACTAGAAACAATGGGAGGTATTGTAAGGTAATCCAGTCGTGATATGTACAACCACAACAAGGAAGGACGGGAGGAGTTGTAAGGTAATCCACACACAATAGCAACCACAACAAGGATGGACGGGAGGAGTTGTAAGGTAATCCACATATGATGTGCACAACCTCAACAAGTAAGGATGGGAGGAATTGTAAGGTAATCCACACATGATATGTGCAACCAAAACAAGGATGGCCGGAAGGAGTTGTAAGGCAATCTACATAAG
Organism: Panulirus ornatus; assembly: GCF_036320965.1. Taxonomy (NCBI): domain Eukaryota; kingdom Metazoa; phylum Arthropoda; class Malacostraca; order Decapoda; family Palinuridae; genus Panulirus; species Panulirus ornatus. The sequence goes on from NC_092254.1 coordinate 17,974,314, forward strand.
ATGTGTACAAACTGAACAAGGAAGGACAAGGTGGGAGGAGTTGTAAGGTAATTCAAACCCGATGTGTACAACCACAACAAGAAAGGATGGAAGCAGTTGTAAGGTAATCCACACATGATGTGTACAACCAGAACAAGGAAGGACAGAAGAAATTGTAAGGTAATCTGCACACGATGTGTACAACAACAAAGAAGAAGGACGGAAGGAGTTATAAGGTAATCCACACGTGATGTATACAACCAGAGCAAGGAAGGACGGAATGAGTTTTAAGGTAATCCACAACCCCAACAAGGAAGGACAGGAGGATTCGTAAGATAATCCACACATGATGTGTACAACAACACCAAGGAAGGAAGGAAGGGATGAGTTTAATGTAATCCAAACATGATGTGTTCAACCACAAAAAGGAAGGACGGGAGGAGTGGTAAGGTAATCCACACATGATGTGTAAAACCAGAACAATGAAGGATAGGAAGAGTTATAAGGTAATCTACACACGATGTGTACAATCACAACAAGGAAGGACGGAGGGAGTTATAAGGTAATCCAAATATGATTTGTACAAACACAACAAGGAAAAACAGGAAAGACGGGAGGAGTTGTAAGGTAATCCACACAATATGTGTACAACCAGAACAAGGAAGGACGGGAGGAGTTGTAAGGAAATCCACACATGATGTGTGCAACTACCACAAGAAAGGACGGGAGGAGTTGTAAGGTAATCCAACATGATATGTACAAATAGCAACAAGGAAGACGAGGAGTTGTAAGTTAATCCACACATATGTGTACGCAAACAAAGGAGGAGGATTGTAAGGAATCACACGGAAATGTACAACCAAACAAGGAAGGAGGTTAAGATAACAACAGATGTGTACACCAAACAGGAAGGACGGGAGAGTTGTAAGGTTTCCACACAAAGTGTAAGCCAAACTAGAACAAGGGGTATTTAAGTAATCCACATGATATGTAAACCACAAGGAAGGACGGAGGATTAAGTATCCAACAAATTACAACACAACAAGGATGACGGGAGAGTTTAAGGAATCACAAGAGTACAACCCAACAAGTAAGGAGGAGGAATTGTAAGGTAATACACAATAATGGCCAAAAGAGGAAGGAGTTGTAAGAATCCATAGAGTGTCAAACGAACAAGGAAGGACGGGGAGGAGTTTAAGTAATTCAAACCCGAGTTAAACAACAAGAAGAAGCAGTGTAAGTAATCCACACATGATTGTAAACAGCAAGGAAGGACGAAGAAATTAAGGTAATCCACACATGAAACAACAAAAGGAGACGGAAGGAGTTTAAGGAATCCACACGTGATGTTACACCAACAAGAAGGACGGATGAGTTTAAGTAATCCAAACCCAACAAGAAGACGAGGATTGTAAGATAATCCAAATGATGTGTACAACAACAAGGAAGGAAGAAGGAGATTTAAGTAATCAAACAGATTTCAACCACAAGGAGACGAGGAGTTAAGTAATCCAACATGATGTGTAAAACAAACAGGAAGGATGGGGGAGTAAAAGGTAATCCACACGATGTGTACAACAAAGGAAGACGGAGAGTGTAAGGTATCCACAATGATGTGTACAAACACAAAGAAACGGAGGAGTTTAAGTAATCCACCAATGTGTACAACCAAACAAAGGACGGAGGATTGTAAGGAAATCCAACTGATTGTCAACCAACAAAAAGGACGGGAGGAGTTTAAGATATCCACACATGATATGTACAAAAAACAAGGAAGGACGGAGGAGTTGTAAGTAATCACACACGATGTGTACAACCAACAGGGAGGAGAGTTGTAAGAATCCACACATATGTACAACCAACAAGGAAGACAGAGTTAAAGGTAATCCAAGAATTACAAAACAAGGAGGAAGGGGAGTTTTAAGAATCCAAATATGATGTTCACCAAAAAGGACGGGAGGAGTGTAAGGTAATCCACACATGATGTAAAACCAAACATGAGGATGGAAAGTTTAAGTAATTACACAGATGTGTCACACAAAGGAAGGACGGAGAGTTTAAGGTAATCCAAAATGATTTTAAAAACGAAAAAAGGAAGACGGAGGGTTGTAAGTAATCACACATATGTGTACAACCAAACAAGAGGAGGAGGAGTTTAAGATACACAATGTGTGCAACACACAAGAAAGGACGAGGAGTTGTAAGGTAATCCCATACATGATTGTAAAAAACAAGAAGGACGGAGGAGTTGTAAGTAATCCACACATGTACAACCAAACAAGGAAGGACGAAGAGTTGTAAGTAATCCACACATGATGTATAACCCCAACAAGGAAGGACGGAGGATTTTAAGGGATCCACACATGATTGACAACCAAAAAGGAGGACGGGAGGAGTTGTAAGTAATCTACACATGAATGTAAACCAAACAAGGAAAGACGGGAGGGTTGTAAGTAATCACACATGATGTGTACACCAAAACAAGGACGGGAGGAGTTGTAGGTTCCACACATGGTGTAAGCCAAACAGAAACATGGAAGATTGTAAGTAATCCACATGATGTACAACCACAAAAGGAAGGACGGAGGAGTTTAAGTATCCACAAAGTGTACAAACAACAGGAGAGACGGGAGGAGTTGTAAGGTAACCACACAATATGTGAAACCCAAAAGAAGATGGGAGGATGTAAGGAATCACCATGTGTGTAACCAAACAAGGTTGGGAGGAGTTTAAGGTAATCTAAAATGTGTACAACAACAGAAGGACGGGGAGTTGTAGGTAATCAAATGATGTTACACCACAACAAGAAAGAGGAGGAGTTGTAAGGAACCACACATATGTGTCAACCAAACAGGAAGGACAGATTGTAAGAATCCACACGATTGTCAACAACAAAGAAGGACGGAGGAGTTAAGGTAATCCACACTGAGTATACAACCAAAAGAGGGAGGAGTTTAAGGTAATCCACAACCCCAACAAGGAAGGACAGGAGGATTCGTAAGATAATCCACACATGATGTGTACAACAACAACAAGGAAGGAAGGAAGGGATGAGTTTAATGTAATCCAAACATGATGTGTTCAACCACAAAAGGGAAGGACAGGAGGAGTGGTAAGGTAATCCATACATGATGTGTAAAACCAGAACAAGGAAGGATGGGAGGAGTTAAAAGGTAATCTACACACGATGTGTACAATCACAACAAGGAAGGACGGAGGGAGTTGTAAGGTAATCCACATATGATGTGTACAAACACAATAAGGAAAGACGGGAGGAGCTTTAAGGTAATCCACGCAATATGTGTACAACCAGAACAAGAAAGGACGGGAGGAGTTGTAAGGAAATCCACACATGATGTGTGCAACCACCACAAGAAAGGACGGGAGGAGTTGTAAGATGATCCACACATGATATGTACAAATAGAACAAGGAAGGACGGGAGGAGTTGTAAGGTAATCCACACACGATGTGTACAACCAGAACAAGAAAGGATGGGAGGAGTTGTAAGGCAATCCACACATATGTACAACCCAAACAAGGAAGGACAGGAGGATTTATAAGGTAATCCGCACATGATATGTACAAGAACAAGGAAGGAAGGAAGGGATGAGTTTTAATGTAATCCAAATATGATGTGTTCAACCACACAAAGGAAGGACGGGAGGAGTGGTAAGGTAATCCACACATGATGTGTAAAACCAGAACAATGAAGGATGGGAAGAGTTATAAGGTAATCTACACACGATGTGTACAATCACAAGAAGGAAGGACGGAGGGAGTTATAAGGTAATCCAAATATGATTTGTACAAACATAACAAGGAAAAACAGGAAAGACGGGAGGAGTTGTAAGGTAATCCACACAATATGTGTACAACCAGAACAAGGAAGGACGGGAGGAGTTGTAAGGAAATCCACACATGATGTGTGCAACCACCACAAGAAAGGACAGGAGGAGTTGTAAGGTAATCCCAACATGATATGTACAAATAGAACAAGGAAGGACGGGAGGAGTTGTAAGGTAATCCACACACGATGTGTACAACCAGAACAAGGAAGGACGGAAGAGTTGTAAGGTAATCCACACATGATATGTATAACCCCAACAAGGAAGGACAGGAGGATTTGTAAGGCGATCCACACATGATATGCACAACCAGAAGAAGGAAGGACGGGAGGAGTTGTAAGGTAATCTACACATGAAATGTACAACCACAACAAGGAAAGACGGGAGGGGTTGTAAGATAATGCACACATGATGTGTACAACCAAAACAAGGACGGGAGGAGTTGTAAGGTGTTCCACACATGGTGTGTAAAGCCAGAACTAGAAACGATGGGAAGTATTGTAAAGTAATCCAGTCATGATGCGTACAACCACAACAAGGAAGGACGGAGGGAGTTGTAAGGTAATCCACATATGATGTGTACAAATACAGCAAGGAAAGACGGGAGGAGTTGTAAGGTAAGCCACACAATATGTGTACAACCACAAAAAGGAAGAATGGGAGGAGTGGTAAGGTAATCCACACATGTTGTGTAAAACCAGAACAAGGAAGGTTGGGAGGAGTTATAAGGTAATCTACACACGATGTGTACAATCACAACGAGGAAGGACGGAGGGAGTTGTAAGGTAATCCACATATGATGTGTACAAACACAACAAGGAAAGACGGGAGGAGTTATAAGGTAATCCACACAATATGTGTGCAACCAGAACAAGGAAGGACGGGAGGAGTTGTAAGGAAATCCACACATGATGTGTGCAACTACCACAAGAAAGGACGGGAGGAGTTGTAAGGTGATCCACACATGATATGTACATATAGAACAAGGAAGGATGGGAGGAGTTGTAAGGTAATCCACACATGATGTTAACAACCACATCAAGGATGGACCGGATGAGTTGTAAGATAATTCGCATATGATGTGTACAACCACAACAAGGAAGGACGGGAGGAAGTGTAAGGTAATCCACACATGATATGTGCAACCACAAGAAGATGGACGGGAGGAGTAATCCAAACATGATGTTAACAACCACAACAAGGATGGACGGGAGGAATTGTAAGATAATCCACGTATGATGTGTACAACCATAACAAGTAAGGACGGGAGGAATTGTAAGGTAATTCAAACATGATGTGTACAACCACAACAAGGGTTATAATCAGCGATATTGGAAGTTGGCTGAGAAAAGACAAACAAAGAATTTAGTTCTAAGATGTTCGTATGCATGTCTGATCTGTGCCCATGACCGATCTGTGACCATGCCTGATCTGTGCCTATGCATGATCTATGCCCAAGACTTACATGCACCCATGTCTGATCTGTGCCCATGCCTAATCTGTGAGCATGCCTGATCCGTGCTCATGCCTAATCTGTGCAAATTATGTGATCGGTGCCCATGCACGATATTTGCCCATACCTGATGTGTGCCCATGTCTAATCTGTGCCATTGCCTGATCAGTGTCCATCCTGGTCTGTGCCCATGTCTGAACTGTGCCCATGCCTGATCTGTGCCCCGGCTTGATCAGTTCTAATGCCTGATCTGTGCCCATGTCTGATCTGTGCCCATGCCTGATCTGTGCTCATATATGATCTGTGCCCATGCCTGACCTTTGCCCATGTCTGATCTGTACCCATGCGTGATCTGTGCCTATGCTTGATCTGTGTCCGTGTATGATCTGTGCCATGCCTGATCTGTGACCATGCCTGATCTATGACCATGCCTGATCTGTACCTATGTCTGATCTGTGCCCATGCTTGGTCTGTGCTAATACCTAATCTGTGCCCATGTCTGATCTGTGCCCATGTTTGATCTGTACCCACGCCTGATCTGTGCCCATGCTTAATCTGTGCACATGCTTGATCTGTTCTCAGGTCTGATGTGTGCCCATGCCTAATCTGTACCCATGCCTGATCTGTGCCCATGCCTAACCTGTGCCCAAGCCTGATCTGTACCCATATCTGATCAGTGCCCATTCCTGATATGTGCCCATGCCTGATCTGTACTCATGTCTGTTCTGTACACATGCCTGATCTGTACCCAAGCCTGATCTGTACCCATGCCTGATCTGTACCCACGCCTGATCTGTGCTCATGCCTGATCTGTGCCCATGCCTGATCTGTAACCATGTCTGATGTTTACCCATGCCAGAACTGTGCCCAAACTGATCTGCGCCCATGCCTGAGCTGTGCCCCTGCCTGATCTATTCCCATGCCTGGTATGTGCCCACGTCTGTTCTGAGCCCATGCCTGATCTTTGCCCATTCCTGATGCCTGAATTGTGCCCATATCTGATCTGCGCCCATGCCTGATCTGTACCCATGCCTTATCTCTGCCCATGTCTGATATGTACCCATGCCTGATCTGTACCCATATCTGATCAGTGCCCATTCCTGATCTTTGCCCTTGCCTGATCTGTACCCATGTCTGTTCTGTACACATGCCTGATCTGCACCCATGCCTGATGTGTACCCATGCCTGATCTGTACCCACGCCTGATCTGTGCTCATGCCTGATCTGTGCTCATGCCTGATCTGTACCCATGTCTGATCTTTGCCCATGCCAGAACTGTGCCCAAACTGATCTGTGCCCATGCCTGATCTGTGCCCGTGCCTGATCTGTGCCCATTCCTGATCTGTGCCCATGTCTGATCTGAGCCCATGCCTAATCGTTGCCCATGCCTGATCTGTACTCATGCCTCGCCTGTACCAATGCCTGATCTACGCTCATGTCCGATCTGTGCCCATGCCTGATCTGTATTCATGCCTGATGTCTGTCCATGTCTGATATGAGCCCATGCCTGAATTGTGCCCATGCCTGATCTGTGCCCAAGTCTGCTTTAAGCCCATGCCTGATTTGTGCCCATGCCTGATCTGTACTCATCCCTGATCTGTTCCCATGCCTGATCTGTGCCCATGCCTGATATGTGCCCATGCCTCATCTGTACCCATGTCTGATGTGTGCCCATGCCTGATTTTTGCCCGTGCCTGATCTGTACCCATGCCTGATCTGTGCCTATCACTGATCTGTTCCTATGCCTGATATGTGCCTATGCCTGATTTGTGCCCATGCCTGATCTGTACCCATCCCTGATCTGTTCCCATGCCTGATCTGTGCCCATGCCTCATCTGTACCCATGTCTGATGTGTGCCCATGCCTGATCTTTGCCCATGCTTGATCTGTACCCATGCCTGATCTGTGCCCATCACTGATCTGCTCCTATGCCTGATATGTGCCCATTCCTGATTTGTTCCCATGCCTGATCTGTGCCATGCCTGTTCTGTTCCCATGCCTGATTTGTGCCCATGCCTGATATGTGCACATGATTAATATGTATTTAAGTCTATTCTGTGGCCATGTCTGATCTGTGCCCAAGCCTGATGTGTGCCCATTCCTGATCTGTGCCCATGTCTGATCTGAGCCCATACCTAATCTTTGCCCATGCCTGATCTGTAGTCATGCGTGATCTGTGCCATGTCTGATCAGGGCCCATGCCTGATTTTTACCAATGCCTGATGTGTACCTATGCCTGATCTGTGCCCATGCCTGATCTATGCCCATTCCTAATCTGTACCAATGCCTGTTCTCTGCTCATGTCTGATCTGTGCCCATGCCTGAATTGTGCCCATGCCTGATCTGTGCCTATATCTGATCTGTGCCCATTCCTGATCTGTGCCCATGCCTGATCTGTACCCATGCCTGACCTGTACCTATGACTGATGTGTGCCCGTGTTAGATCTGTGCCCATGCCTGATCTCTGTCCATGTTTAATATAAGCCCATGCCTGATCTTTGCCCATGCCTAATGTGTACACATGCCTGATCTGTGTCTATGCCTGATCTGTGCCCAAGTCTGGTCTGTACCCATGTTTGATCTGTGCCCCTGCCTGATCTGTACCCGTGCCTGATCTGTATCCATGCCTGATCTGTGCCCATGTCTTATATGTGACCATGCCTAATCTATACTTATGCCTTATCTGTTTCCATGACTGATCTGTGCCCATGGCTGATCTGTGCCCAAGCCTGATCTGTGCTCAAACCTGATTTGTACCCATGTCTGATCTGTGCCCACGGCTGATCTGAACCCAGGCCTGATCTGTGCCATTCCTAATCTGTGCCATGTCTAATCTGTTTCCATGCCTGATATGTACCCATGTTTGATCTGAGACCATACCGAATCTTTGCCCATGTCTGATCTGTTCTCATGCCTGATCTATGCCTATGCCTGATCTGTACCCAAGCCTGATATGTGCTCATGTCTGATCTGTGCCCTTGCTTGTAAAGTACCCATGTCTGATCTGTGTCCATGCCTGATCTGTGCCCATGCCTGGTCTGTGCCCATGTTTGATCTGTGCCCTTGGCTGAAATGTGCCCATGCCTGATCTTTGCCCACGTCTGATCTCTACCCATGTCTGATGTGTACCCATAACTGCCCTCTGCCCATGTCTAATCTGTGCCCTGACCTGGTCTGTGCAAATGCCTGATCTATGCCTATGTCTGATCTGTGCCCATGCCTGATCTGTATCCACGTCTGATCTGTGTCCATGCCTTGCTTGTACCCATGCCTGATCTGTGCCCATGACTGATCTGTGCCCATGCCTGATCTGTATATGCCTGATCTGTACCCATGCGTTTTCTGTGCCCATGCCTGATCTCTACCCATGCATGATCTTTACCCATATTTGATCTGCGCCCATGAGTGATCTGTGCCCATGACTGATGTGTGCCCGTGCTAGATCTGTGCCCATGCCTGATCTGTGCCCATGTCTAATATAAGCCCATGTCTGATCTTTGCCCATGCCTGATGTGTACACATGCCTGATCTGCGTCCATGCCTGATTTGTGCCCATGTCTGTTCTGTACCCATGTCTGGTCTGTGTCCCTGCCTGATCTGTGTCCCTGCCTGATCTGTACCCATGCCTGATCTGTTCTCATGTCTTATATGTGCCTATGCCTGATCTATACTCATGCCTTATCTGATTCCATGATTGATCTGTGCCCATGCATGATCTGTGCCCATGCCTGATCTGTACCTAAGCCTGATCCGTACCCGTGTCTGTTCTGTGCCCATGAATGATCTATACTCATGCCTTACCTGTTTCCATGACTGATCGGTGCCTATGCTTCATCTGTGCCCATGCATGATCTGTACCCATTCCTGATCTGTAGCCATGTCTACTCTGTGCCCATTTCTGATGTGTACCCATTCCTGATCTGTGCCCATCTTTGATCTGTGCCCATGTCTGATCTGTGCCTGTCTGATTTGAGCCCATGCCTAATCTTTGCTGATGCCTGATCTGTACACATGACTGATCTGTGCCCATGCCTGATCTGTGCCCATTCCTGATCTGTGCCCATGTCTGATCTGTGCCCATGCCTGATCTGTGCCCAAGCCTGATCTGTAACCATGCCTAATCTGTGCCCATGCCTGATTCGTGCCCCATTCTGATCTGCTTCAATATCTGATGTGCCTAAGCCTGATCTGTGCCCATGTCTGATCTGTGCTCATTCCTGATTTGTGCCCATGCCTGATCTGCCCCAGCCTATTGTGCCCTTTCCTGACCCTGTCTGGTCTTGCCCTGGATCTGTGCCCTGTCTGATCTGTGCATGTCTGATCTTGGCCATTCATTATTGTGACCATGCCTGATCTATGCCATCCTATCTGTCCATGATTGATCTGTGCCCATGCATGATCTGTCCCATGCCTGATTGTACTGTGACCCGATGTCTGACTCTGTGCCAAAGCTTTATTCTACTGTCCTGACTGTCGGCCTATGCTTATCTGTGCCCATGACCCTGATCTGTACCATGTGTACTCTGTGCCATTCTGATTGTGACATTGCCTGATCTGTGCCATGTGTGATCTGTGCCCATGTTGATCTAGTGTCTGTCTGACCCATGCCACCCATGCCGTGATCTGTCCATACGTGATCTGTGCCATGCCTGAACTTTGACCCATGTCTAATCTGTGCCCATGTCTGATCTGTGCTCATTCCTGATTTGTGCCCATGCCTGATCTGCCCCCATGCATGATCTATAGCCATGTCTTATCTATGCCCATGCCTGATTTGTGCCCATGTCTGATATAAGCCCTTGCCTGATCTGTGCCCATGCCTAATCTGTGCCCAAGCCTGATCTGTACTCATGTCTGATCTGTGTCCATGCATGATCTTTGCCCATGCCTCATCGTTGCCCATGCCTGATCTGTACCCATGACTGCTCTGTGCCAATGCCCATCTGTGCCCATCCCTGATCTGTAATTACGCCTGGTCTGTGCCCATGTCTGATCTGTGCTGATGTCTGATCTGGGCCCATTCATGATCTGTGACCATGCCTGATCTGTGCCCATACCTGATCTGTGCCCATGTCTGATCTGTGCCCATGTCTGATCTGTACCCATGCCTGATCTGTACCCATGTCTGACCTGTGCCCATTACTGATCTGTGCGCATAGCTGATCTGTGCCCATGCCTGATCTGTACCCATGTGTACTCTGTGCCAGTGCTTGATCTGTGCACATGCCTGATCTGTGACCATGTGTGATCTGTGCCCATGCCTGATCTATGTCCATGTCTGACCCGCACCCATGCCGGATGTGCCCATATCGTATCTGTGTCCATGCCTGAACTTTACCCATGTCTAATCTGTGCCCATGCCTGATCTGTGCCCATGCTTTATCTGTGCCCATGCCTGGTCTGTAGCCATGCTTGATCTGAGCATATGTATGATCTGTACCCATGTCTGAACTATCCCCATGCCTGATCTATCCCATGATTGGTCTGTGCCTATGCCTGATCTGTACCCATGCCTTATCTGTGCCCATGCCAGATCAATGCCCATACCTGATCTGTGCCCATGCCTGAACTGTGCCCATGTCTGATCTGTGCCCATTCATGATCTGTGGCCATGCCTGATCTGTGCCCATCCCTGATCTGTGCCCATGCCTATCTGTGCCCATACCTGAGCTGTGCCCATCCCTGATCTGTGCCCATACCTGAGCTGTGCCCATGTCTGATCTGTGCCCATGTCTGAACTGTACCCATGCCTGAGCTGTACCCATATCTGATCTGTGCCCGTGTCTGATCTGTGCCCATGCCTGATCTGTGCCCATGCCTGACCTGTGCCCATTACTGATCTGTGCGCATACTTAGTCTTTCCCTATGTCTGATCTGTGCCCATGTCTGATCAGTATCCATGTCTGATCTGTACCCATGCCTGATCTGTGCCCATGACTGATCTGTATCCATGCCTGATCAATGCCCATACCTGATCTGTGCCCATGCCTGATCTGTGCCGATGTCTGATCTGTGCCCATGTCTGATCTGGGCCCATTCATGATCTGTGACCATGTCTGATCTGTGCCCATCCCTGACCTGTACCCATGCCTGATCTGTGCCCATGCCTGATCTGTACCCATGTCTGATCTGTGCCCGCGTCTGATCTGTGCCCATGCCTGATCTGTGCCCATTACTGATCTGTGCGCATACCTAATCTTTCCTTATGTCTGATATGTGCCTATTTCTGATCAGCACCCATGTCTGATCTGTGCCCATGCCTGATCTGTGTCCATGACTGATCTGTACCATGCCTGATCAATGCCCATACCTGATCTGTGCCCATGCTTGATCTGTGCCCATGTCTGATCTGTGCCCATGTCTGATATGGGCCCATTCATGATCTGTGACCATGCCTGATCTGTGCCCATACCTGATCTGTGCCCATGTCTGATCTGTGCCCATGTCTGATCTGTACCCATCCTTGATCTGTTCCCATGACTGATCTGTACCCATGCCTGATAAATGCCCATACCTGATCTGTGCCCATGCTTGATCTGTGCCCATGTCTGATCTGTGCCCATGTCTGATATGGGCCCATTCATGATCTGTGACCATGTCTGATATGTGCCCATCCCTGATCTATGCCCATTCCTGATCTGTGCCCATTCCTGATCTGTACCCATGTGTACTCTGTACCAATGCTTGATCTGTGCCCATGCCTGATCTGTGACCATGCGTGATCTCTGCCCATGCCTGATCTATGTCCATGTCCGATCTTTACCCATGCCGGATATGTGTCCTTGTTTTATCTGTGCCCATGCATGAACTTTACCCATGTCTGGTCTGTGCCCATGCCTGATCTGTGCCCATGCCTGATCTGTGCCCATGCTTGATCTGTGCCCATGCCTGAGTCTGTAGCCATGCTTGATCTGAGCATATGTCTGATCTGTACCCATGTCTGAACTGTCCCCATACCAGATCTATGCCATGATTGATGTGTGCCCATGCCTGATCTGTACCCATTCCTGATCTGTACCCATGCCTTATCTGTGCCCATGCCTGATCTGTACCCATGCCAGATCAATGCCCATACCTGATGTATGACAATACATGAACTGTGCCCATGTCTGATCTGTGCCCATTCATGATCTGTGACCATGCCTGATCTGTGCCCATGCCTGATCTGTGCCCATGCCTGATCTGTGCCCATCCCTGATCTGTGCCCATGCCTGATCTGTGCCCATACCTGAGCTGTGCCCATGTCTGATCTGTACCCATGTCTGATATGTGCCAATGCCTGATCTGTACCCATGCCTGATCTGTACCCATGTCTGATCTGTGCCCGTGTCTGATCTGTGCCCATGCCTGATCTGTGGACATGCCTGATCTGTCCCCATGTCTACTCTGTGTCAATGCTTGATTTGTGCCCATGCCTGATCTGTGACCATGCGTGATCTATGCTCATGCCTGATCTATGTCCATGTCTGATCTGTACCCATGCCGGATATGTGTCCATGTCTTATCTGTGCCCATGCCTGAACTTTACCCATGTCTGATTTGTGCCCATGCCTGATCTGTGCCCATGCCTGATCTGTGCCCATGCTTGATCTGTGCCCATGCCTGATCTGTAGCCATTCTTGATGAGCATATGTCTGATCTGCACCCATGTCTGAACTGTCCCCATGCCTGATCTATCCCATGATTGATCTGTGCCCATTCCTGATCTGTACCCATGTTTGATCTGTACCCATGCCTGATCTGTGTCCATGCCTGATCTGTACCCAAGGTTGATCAATGCCCATACCTGATCTCTGCCCCTGCCTGAACTGTGCCCATGTCTGATCTGTGCCCATTCATGATCTGTGACCATGCCTAATCTGTGCCCATCCTGATCTGTGCCAATGCCTTATCTGTGCCCATACCTAATATTTCCCTATGTCTTATCTGTGCTTATGTCTGATCTGTATCCATGCCTGATCTGTACCCATGTCTGATCTGTGCCAATGCCTGATCTGTACCCATGCCTGATCTGTACCCAAGTCGGATCTGTGACCATGCCTGATCTGTGCCCATCCCTAATCTGTGCTTATGCATGAATTCTGCCCATGCCTGATCTATACCCATGTCTGATCTATGCACATGCCTGATCTGTGTCCATGCCTGATCTGTGTCCATGTCTGATCTTTGCTCATGTCAGTTCTGTACCCATGCCTGATCTGTACCCATGGTACAATGCTTGATCTATGACCAACCTTATCTGTGACCATGTGTGATCTGTGCCCATGCCTGATCTATGTCCATGTCTGATCTGTACCCATGCCGGATATGTGTCCATGTCTCATCTGTGCCCATGCCTGAACTTTATCCATTTCTGATCTCTGCCCATGCCTGATCTTTGCCCATGCCTGATCTGTAACCATATCTGATCTCTGCCCATGCCTGATCTCTGTCCATGTCTGATATGTGCTCATGTCTGATCTGTGTCCATGCATAATCTGTGACCATGCCTGATGTGTGCCCATACCTAATCTGTGCCCATGCCTGATCTGTGCCCGTGTCTGATCTGTGCCCATGCCTGATCTGTGTTCATGCCTGATCTTGCCCATGACAAATCTGTGCCCATGTCTGATCTGTGCCCATGCCTGATCTGTGCCCATTCCTGATCTCTACCCATGCCTGATCTGTGCCCATGTCTGATCTCTGCCCATATCTGATTTCTTCCATGCCTGTTCTGAACCGTTTTCTGATGTGTGCCCATGCCTGATGTGTGCCCATGCCTGATATATGCCCATGCCAGATCTGTGCCCATGCTTGATCTGTGCACATGCCTGCTCTGTCCCCTTATCTAACCTGTGCCTATGTCTGATCTGCGCCCATGTCTGATTTGTGCCCATGCCTGATCTGTGCCCATGCCTAGTTTATGCCCATGACTGATCTGTGCCCATTTCTGATCTATTCCCATGTCTCATCTGTGCCCAAGCCTGATCTGTGCCCTTGCCTTTTCTGTACCCATGTCTGATCTGTGCCCATGCCTGAACTCTGCCCATCCCTATTCTTTATCCATGCCTGATCTGTGCCCATACCTGATCTATACCCCATGTCTGATCTGTGCCCATTTTTGTTCTGTGCCCATGCCTGAGCTGTTCCCATCCCTGATCTGTGCCCATGCCTGATCTGTGACCTTGTCTGATCTCTGCCCATGCCTGATCTCTGCCCATGCCTGATCTGCGCCCATGCCTGATCTGTACCCATGCCTATTCTGTACCCATGCCTGGTCTTTGCCCTTGCCTGATCCGTGGCCATGTATTATCTGTGCACATATGTGATCTGTGCCCATGCCTAATTTGTGTCCATGCCTGATCTGTGCCCATGCCTGATCTGTACCCCTGGGTTTTATGTGTCCATGCCTGATCTGTGCCCATGCCTGATCTGTACCCCTGGGTTTTATGTGTCCATGCCTGATCTGTACCCATGCCTGATCTTTGTCCATGCCTTATCTGTGCCCATGTCTCATCTGTACCCGAATCTTATCTGTTTCCATGTTTGATCTGTGCCCATGCCTTATCTGTACCCATGTCTTATCTGTGCCCATGCTTGATTTGTGTCCATGCCTGATCTGTGCACATGACTGATTTGTGCCAATGTCTGATCTGTGCCCATGTCTGTTCTGTTCCCATGTCTCATATAATTATGCCCAGGCCTGATCTGTGACCATGTGTGATTTGCATCCATGTCTGATCTGTGCCTATGGCTGGTCTGTGCCCATGCCTGATCTGTGCCCATGCCTGATCTGTGCACATTCCTGATCTGTGCCCTTGTCTAATCTGTGCCCATGTCTGATCTGTACCCATGCCTGATCTGTACCCCTGTCTTATCTATACCTATGCCTGATCTGTGCCCATGCCTGATCTGTGACCATGCCTGATCTGTACCCATGTCTGATCTGTGCCCATGCCAGGTCTATGCCCATGACTAATCTGTGCATACTATGTCAGATATGTGCCTATGCCTGATCTGCATGCATGCCAGATCTGTGACCATGCCTGATCTGTGCCCATGCCTAATTTGTAACCATGTCTGATCTGTGCCCTTGCCTGATCTGTGCTCATGCCTGATCTCTGCCTATGTCAGTTCTGTGCCTATGCCTTATCTGTATGCATGCCTTATCTGTTTTCATGTCTGATCTGTGCCCATGCCTGATCTGTGTTCATATCTGTTCTCTGCCCATGCCTGATCTCTGCCCATGCCTGATCTCTGCCCATGCCTGATCTGTT
Source organism: Panulirus ornatus (assembly GCF_036320965.1). NCBI lineage: Eukaryota > Metazoa > Arthropoda > Malacostraca > Decapoda > Palinuridae > Panulirus > Panulirus ornatus. Next base: position 17,989,848 of record NC_092254.1, read on the forward strand.
CCCATGCCTGATCTGTACCTGTTCCTTATCTTTGCCCATGCCTGATCCGTGCCCATGTTTGATCTGTGCAAATATCTGTTCTGTGCCCTTGCCTGATCTGTGCCCATATCTGATCTGTGCCCATACTTGATCTGTACCCATGTCTGATCTGTACGCATGTTAATCTGTGCCCATCCCTAAACTGTGCCCATGCCTGATCTTTGTCCATGCCTGACCTGTACCTATGCCTGATCTGTACCCATGCCTGATCTGTGCCTATGCCTGATCCCTGCCCTTGCCTGATCTGTGCCCATGCTTGATCTGTACCCATGTGTGATATGTGCCCATGCCTTATCTTTGCCCATGCCTGATCTGTACCCATGTCTGATGTGTGCCATACCTGATTTGTGCCCATGCCTGATTTGTGCCCATGCCTGATCTGTAACCATATCTGAACTGTGACCATGCCTGATCTGTGCTCATGCTCGATCTGTGCCACTGCCTGATCTGTAGCCATGCCTGATCTGTGCCCATGTCTGATATATACCCATGCCTGATCTGTGGCTATGCCTGATGTGAACCAATGCCTGATCTATACCCATGCCTGACGTGTGCCAGTGCCTGATCTGTATCCATGCCTGATCTGTATCCATGTCTGATGTGTGCCCATGCCAGATCTGTACCCACGCCTAATCTGTGTATACTATGTCAGATTTGTGCCCATGCCTGATCTGTATGCATGCCAGATCTGTGCCCATGCCTGATCTGTGCCCATGCCTGATTTGTAACCATGTCTGATCTGTGCCCATGCCTGATTTGTGCTCATGCCTGATCTGTGCCTATGTCAGTTCTGTGCCTATGCCTGATCTGTATGCATGCCTGATCTATACCCATGCCTGATCTGTGCCCATACCTGATCAGTGCCCATATCTGATCTGTGCCCATGCCTTATCTCTGCCCATGCCTGATCTGTTCCCATGCCTGATCTGTACCTATTCCTTATCTTTGCCCATGCCTGATCCGTGTCCATGTTTGATCTATGCAAATATCTGTTCTGTGCCCGTGCCGGATCTGTGCCCATACCTGATCTGTACCCATGTCTGACCTGTACACATGTCTTATCTGTGCCCATCCCTGATCTGTGCCCATGCCTGATCTTTGTCCACGCCTGACCTGTACCTATGCCTGATCTGTACCCATGCCTGGTCTGTGCCCATACCTGATCCCTGCCCTTGCCTGATCTGTGCCCATGCCTGATCTGTACCCATGTGTGATATGTGCCCATGCCTTATCTTTGCCCATGCCTGATCTGCACCCTTACCTGATATGTGCCCATGTCTGATATGTGCCCATACCTGATCTCTGCACATGCCTGATTTGTGCCCATGCATGATCTGTACCCATGTCTGGACTGTGACCATGCCTGATCTGTGCTAATGCCTGATCTGTAGCCATGCCTGATCTGTGCCATGTCTGATATGTACCCATGCCTGATCTGTAGCTATGCCTGATGTGAACCAATGCCTGATTTATACCCATGCCTGATATGTGCCAATGCCTGATCTGTATCCATGCCTGATCTGTACCCATGCTTGATGTGTGCCCATGTCTGATATGTGCCCATGCTTGATCCGTGCCTAGATCTGATATGTGCCCATGTCTGATCTGCACCCATGTCTGATCCGTGCCCATGCCTATCTGTGGCCCATGCCTAATCTGTGCTCATACCTGTTCTGTGCCCATGTCTGATCTGTGCCCATATCTGATCTGTACTCATGCCTCATCTGTACCCGTGTCTGATATATGCCCATGCCTGATCTGTGCCCATCCCTGATCTGTGCTTATGGCTGAACTGTGCCCAAGCCTGATCTCTACCCATGTCTGATATGTGCCCATACCTGATCTGTTCCCATGCTTGATCTGTGCTCATTTCTGATCTGTGCCCATTCCTGATCTATACCCATGCCTGCTCTGTACGCATGCCTTATCTGTGCCCATGCCTGATCTGTGCCCATGTATGATCAATGCCAATGCCTGATCTGTGCCCATGCCTGATCTGTACCCATGCCTGATCTGCACCCATGCCTGATCTGTACCCATGCCTGATCCATGCCCATGTCTGATCTATGCTCATATATGATCTGTGCCCATGCCAGATCTGTGGCTGTGTCTGATGTTTGTCCATGCCTGATCTGTCCCGTGTCTAATCTGTGCCCATGCCTGATTTGTGCCCATGTCTGATCTGTACCCATTCCTAATTTGTACCTTTGTCTGATACGTGCCCATGCCTGATCTTTGCCCATGCCTGATATGTACCCTTATCTGATATGTGCCCATGTCTGATTTGTGCCCATACCTGATCTGTACCCTTGTCTGATCTGTACCCATACCTGATCTGTAACCATGTCGGACTGTGACCATGCCTGATCTGTGCTCATGCTCGATCTGTGCCAATGCCTAATCTGCAGCCACGTCTGATCTGTGTCCATGTCTGATCCGTAACCATGCCTGATCTGTGCCTATGCCTTATCTGAACCAATTCCTGATCTATCGCCATGCCTGATCTGTGCAAATGCCTGATCTGTATCCATGCCTGGTCTGTACCCATGCTTGATGCGTGCCCATGTCTGATATATACCCATGCCTGATCCGTGCTCACGTCTGATCTGTGCCCATGTCTGATCTGTAACCATATCTGATCTGTGCCCATGCCTGATCTGTGTCCATGCCTGATCTCTACCCATGTCTGATTTGTGTGCCTACCTGATCTATGCCCATGTCTGATTTGTGCCCATGTCTGATCTTTGCCCATGCCTGATCTGTACCCATGTGTAATCTGTGCCCATGTTTGATCTGTGCCCATGCCTGAAATATGCCCATGTCTGATCTGTACCCATGCCTGATCTGTACCCATGCCTGAAGTGCACCCATGCCTGATGTGTGCCCATGCCTGAATTTTTCCCATATCTGATTTGTGTCCATGCCTGATATGTGCCCGTGCCTGATCTGTAGCCATGCCTGATCGGTACCCATGCCTGATCTGTTCCCATGTCTGATATGTACTCATGCTTTTTCTGTGCCCATGCCTGATCTGTACCCATGCTTGATCTGTACCCATGACTGATCTCTGTCAATGTCTGGTCTGTACCCTTGCCTTATCTGTGCCCATGCTTGAACTGTGCCAATACCTGATCTGTACCCATGACTGATCTGTATCCATGCCTGATCTGTACCAATGACTGGTCTGTGCCAATACCTGATCTGTCCCCATGCCTGATCTGCAGCCATGCCTGATCTGTACCCATGCCTAATTTGTGCCCATACCTGATCTGTGCCCATGCCTGATCTGTGCCCAAGCCTGATCTGTGCCCAGGACTGATCTTTGCCCACGCCTGATCTCTAATTATGTCTGATCCATGACCATGCCTGATCTGTGCCCATGTCTGATCTGTGTCCATGCCTGATTCGTGCCCATGCCAGATCTGCACCAATGTCTTATCTGTGCCTATGCATGATCTTTGAACATGCCTGATCTGTGCCTATGCCTGATCTATGCCTCTGTCTGATCTATACCCACTGGTGATCTGTGCCCATTCCTGTTCTGTGCTCATGCCTTATCTGTGTCCATGCCTGAACTTTGGCCCTGTCTGTTCTGTGCCCCTGCCTGATCTGTACTCATGTCTGATCTGTCGCCATGCCTGATCTGTGCCCATGCCTGATCTGTGCGTATTCCTGACCTGTCGCCATGCCTGATCTGTGCCCATGCCTGATCTGTGCGTATTCCTGACCTGTACCCATGTCTGATCTGTGCACATGCCTGATATGTGCCCTTGCCTGATATGTACCCATGCCTGATCTGTGCCCATGCTTGATCTCAACCCATGCCTGATCTCTACCCATGCCTGATCTGTGGCCATGCCTGATCTGTGCCCATAAATGATGTGTACCCATGTCTGATCTGTGCCCATTTCTGATCTGTGCCCATGCTGGTTGTGTGCCCATGCCTGATCTGTAGCCGTGCCTGATCTGTACCCATGCCTGATCTGTACCCATGCGTATTTTGTGCCCATGCCTGATCTGTACCCATACCTGATACGTGAACATGCCTGATCCGTAAACATGCCTGATCTGTGCCAGTGTCTGATCTGTACCCATGTCTTATCTGTCTCCATGCCTGAACTGTGCCCATTCCTGATCTGTACTCATGCCTGATTTGTAACCATGCCTGATCTGTACCAATGACTGGTCTCTGCCCATGCCTGATTTGTGCTCATAACTGATATGTGCCCATGCCTGGTCTGTGCCCATTCCTTATCTGTACCCATGTCTGATATGTGCCCATGCCTGATCGGTGCCCATGCCTGATCATTGCCCATGCCTGATCTGTACACATTCCTAATATGTACCCATGCCTGATCTGTGCCCATGCCTGATCTATGCCCATTCCTGTTTATGTGCCCATGTCTGATCTGTGCCCGTGTCTGATCTGGGCCCAAGCCTGATCTGTACCCATGCCTGATCTGTGCCAATGCATGATCTGTACCCAAGTCTAATCTTTGCTCAAACCTGATTTGTGCCCATATCTTATCTATACCCATGTCTGATTGCGTGCCCATGCCTGATCTGTGCCCATGTCTGTTCTGTGCCTATGCCTAATCTGTTCCCACGCCTTATCTGTACCCATGTCTGAGGTGTGATCATGCCTGATCTGTGCTCATCCTTGACCTGTGCCCATGCCTGATCTGTGCCCATGGCTGATCTGTGCCCATACCTGATCTGTACCCAAGCCTGATCTGTGGCCATGCCTGATCAGTGCTCATGTCTGATCTGTGCCCATATCTGATCTGTACCCATGGTTGACCTGTACCCATGTCTGATCTGTGCCCATGCCTGTTCTATGCCCATGTCTGATCTGTGCCCTTGTCTGATCAGGTGCCCATACCTGTTCTGTGCCCATGCCTCCGGATCTGTGCCCATGTCTGATCTGTGCCCGTGCGTGATCTGTCCCTATGCCTGATCTCTCCCATGTATGATCTGAGCCCATGCCTGATTTGTACCCATGCCTTATCTGTGCCCATTTATGATCTTTGCCCATTCCTGATTTATACCCATGCATGATCTGTACCCATGTCTGATTTGTGCTCATGAGTGATCTGTGTCCTTTCCTGATCTGTACCCATGCCTGATCTGTGCCCATGCTTTGTCTGTGCCCATGCCCGATCTGTGCTCATTCCTGATTCCTGCCCATGTCTGATTTCTACCCATGTCAGATCTGTGCCCATGTCTGATCAGTGCCCATGTCTGATCTGCAACCATATCTAATATGTCCCCATGCCTGATCTATTCCCGTGCCTGATCTCTGCCCATGCCTGACCTCTGCCCATGCCTGATCTGTACTTATGTCTGATCTGTGTCCATGGATGATCTGTGCCCATGCCTGATCTGTGCCCATGCTTTATCTGTGCCCATGCCCAATCTGTGCCCATGCCTGATCTCTGCCCATGTCTGATTTCTACCCATGTCAGATCTGCCGCCATGTCTGATCTGTGCCCCTGTCTGATCTGTGCCCATGCCTGATTTTTGCCCGTCCCTGATCTGTACCCCTATCTGATCTGTTCCCATGTCTTATTTGTGCCCATGTCTGATCTGTGC